>NC_092148.1:15406591-15701591 GCF_045791955.1 Oncorhynchus clarkii lewisi | reverse complement strand
TCTTTCCTTTACACGGATCAGTCGTCCTGGTCACTTTGCAGAAAAACAGCCCCAAAGCAGGATGTTTCTACCCCCATGCTTCACAGTAGGTATGGTGTTCTTTGGATACAACTCAGCATTCTTTGTCCTCCAAACACGACGAGTTGAGTTTTTACCAAAAAGTTATATTTTGGTTTCATCTGACATTCTCCCAATCTTCTTCTGGATCATCCAAATGCTCTCTAGCAAACTTCAGACGGGCCTGGACATGTACTGGCTTAAGCAGGGGGACACGTCTGGAACTGCAGGATTTGAGTCCCTGGCAGATTTGAGTCCCTAGTGTGTTACTGATGGTAGGCTTTGTTACTTTGGTCCCAGCTCTCTGCAGGTCATTCACTAGGTCCCCCCGTGTGGTTCTGAGATTTTTGATCACCGTTCTTGTGACCATTTTGACCCCACGGGGTGAGATCTTGCGTCAAGCCCCAGATCGAGGGAGATTATCAGTGGTCTTGTATGTCTTCCATTTCCTAATAATTGCTCCCACAGTTGATTTCTTCAAACCAAGCTGCTTACCTATTGCAGATTCACTCTTCCCAGCCTGGTGCAGGTCTACAATTCTGCTTCTGGTATCCTTCTACAGCTCTTTGGTCTTGGCCATAGTGGAGTTTGGAGTGTGACTGTTTGAGGTTGTGGCCTGGTGTCTTTTATACTGATAACAAGTTCAAACAGGTGCCATTAATACAGGTAACGAGTGAAGGACAGAGGAGCCTCTTAAAGAAGAAGTTACAGGTCTGTGAGAGCCAGAAATCTTGCCTGTTTGTAGGTGACCAACTACTTATTTTCCACCATAATTTGCAAATAAATTCATTAAAAATCCTACAATGTGATTTTCTGGATTGTTTTTTCTCATTTTGCCTGTCATAGTTGAAGTGTACCTATGATGAAAATTACAGGCCTCTCTCATCTTTTTAAGTGGCAGAACTTGCACAATTGGTGGCTGACTAAATACTTTTTTGCCCCACTGTATGCTGAGCACTTGTTACTCATCCCAAACCATCTCAATTGGGTTGAGGGCGCGATTATGGAGGCCAGGTCATCTGATGTGCCACTCCATCACTCTCCTTCTTGGTCAATTAGCCCTTGTCCTGTTGAAAAACAAATAATAGTCCCACTAAGGGCAAACCAGATGGGATGGCGTATCGCTGCAGAATGCTATGGTAGTCATGATGGTTAAGTGTGCCTTGAATTATAAATAAATCACTGACAGTGTCACCAACAAAGCACCCCCACACCATCACACCTCCTCCTCCATGCTTCACGGTGGGAACCACACATACGGAGATTATCCGTTCACCTACTTTGCGTCTCACAAAGTCACGGTGGTTGGAACCAAACATCTCAAATTTGGACTCATCAGACCAAAGGACAGATTTCCACCAGTCTAAAGTCCATTGCTCGTGTTTCTCTTAGCCCAAGTAAGTCTCTTATTATTATTAGTGTCCTTTAGTAGTGGTTTCTTTGCAGCAATTCAACCATAATATTGACTTGGTCTTTTACCAAATAGGGCTATCTTCTGTATACCACCCCTACCTTGTCACAACACAACTGATTGGCTCAAAAGCATTACGAATGAAAGAAATTCCGCCAATGAACTTTTAACAAGGCACACCTGTTAATTGAAATGCATTCCATGTGACTACCTCATGAAGCTGGTTGAAAGAATGCCAAGAGTGTGAAAAAGCTGTCCTCAAGGCAAAGAGTGGCTACTTTGAAGAATCTCAAATATAAAATATATTTTGTGTTATTTCATAGTTTTGATGTCTTCACTACTAATCTGCAATGTAGAAAATCGTAAAAAATAAAGAATCCCCTTGAATGAGTAGATGTGTCCAAACTTTTGACTGGTACTGTATATCAAGAGGTCTAACTTCCAGACCTGCTGAAGCATACAGTACTACATACTGCACTTCAATGTATTTTATTGTCCTAGGCTAAAGGTGTATCCATGACTACAGAGCAGTCACAAAGGAGGAGAGGTGGTGGGGCTGGAGACCTGGGGTATATCATATGACTGCCCAAGGACTGTGAAAGACCCCCTTGTTAGGCTCAGACACAAACACACCAAACCACCATTCCTCCATTATTGTCATAGCAACTGCCACATGCTGCCTGAGTTTGCAGCTGCCATAGAAACCATGAAAGTCACTGCACTCACTCAGAAATACACACACTCCTTTCTACTTCCTCCTCTCTTTCACACACACACACACACACACATACACACAACCCCGTAAATGAATCTGTGTTTCTGTGTTGCACGGACAAAATAATCTAATTTTAGACCATTCCTTAACGTCTTTCCATTTGTATTGACCATCTCGCTCGCTCTAGCCGTCTTTCTGTATCGATGACCTCTTCTTCGATTTGGCTGGGCTGTTTGGGGCCTGATGTTTTCAGTTGCTGATCACTTCCAGCCATGCAGTCCTGTCTTACCCTGGTCATACTCAGTAAGGAAATAGAGTCCAACAACAGTGTTTCTGAGTTCTGTCTTACCCTGTTCTTACCCAATAAGGTAGAAATGGTCATCAAAATTGTTAAAAGGTCAAAAGAAATTATATTCCCCTTAAATGCAACAGTTGAACAATGGATGAAGATACACCAAACTTTTTAAATCTTTATAATCCATCAGATATTGAACTTTAGCACATCATGAATGGAGTTCTGGCATTTTGGTGGGAATTCAGCTATATAGACATTTTCTTACTGTATCAGATATTTTGTATATATATTTTGTGTTTAATTGAAGACAATTATATGTGACATATTTGCATAAATACACCATGTATATTTGCATCTATTAATAAATTAACATAAGGAGAGTAACAGGGCTGCAACCACCAAAAACTTGCTCTGTCTACCCTACCTGCAGTCACCTGCTCTGTCTACCCTACCTGCAGTCACCTGCTCTGTCTACCCTACCTGCAGTCACCTGTGCTGTCTACCCTACCTGCAGTCACCTGTGCTGTCTACCCTACCTGCAGTCACCTGCTTTGTCTACCCTACCTGCAGTCACCTGCTCTGTCTACCCTACCTGCAGTCACCTGCTCTGTCTACCCTACCTGCAATCACCTGTGCTGTCTACCCTACCTGCAGTCACCTGCGCTGTCTACCCTACCTGCAGTCACCTGCTCTGTCTACCCTACCTGCAGTCACCTGCTCTGTCTACCCTACCTGCAGTCACCTGTGCTGTCTACCCTACCTGCAGTCACCTGTGCTGTCTACCCTACCTGCAGTCACCTGCTTTGTCTACCCTACCTGCAGTCACCTGCTCTGTCTACCCTACCTGCAGTCACCTGCTCTGTCTACCCTACCTGCAGTCACCTGTGCTGTCTACCCTACCTGCAGTCACCTGCACTGTCTACCCTACCTGCAGTCACCTGCTCTGTCTACCCTACCTGCAGTCACCTGCTCTGTCTACCCTAACTGCACTCACCTGCTCTGTCTACCCTACCTGCAGTCACCTGTGCTGTCTACCCTACCTGCAGTCACCTGCTCTGTCTACCCTACCTGCAGTCACCTGTGCTGTCTATTGCTGTGCTGTCTATTGTCACGTTGCTTAACTAAAAAACAATGCTAATAGAGGATACCCTCAGATTCAAAAGTCCAACACATGGTGTAAAAATAAATGCACCCCCCTCCCCAATGATACAAATATTTTCATGCCCCTTCCTTGTACTGTAAAATAAACTGCACCCCCCCCCCCAAAAAAAAAATTACTCTAAATAATGTTTATGCCCACAAATAACAATAACTGTAACGACCCTGTGTTTATAAACGTGGATAAAGACTTTGCCACTTCACCATTCTTTGTGGCACAGTCGAAGCCAGGCAGGGCTATGGGCCAGAAGGTTGAGGGTTCGCTGACCACCACAGACGATCTCACTCTCCCTGGCTGTTTCATTACACTACGATCAGAGCTGGCTGCAGACAATGATCAGCTATGGGGAAAATCAGATTTTCAACATTTTAATGCCATATTTATAATACTATAAAATATATGCAATTAATTTTCCACCAACAGGTTTCTGTGCCAATGCACCAAACAACCAATAAATAAAGTATACTGACGTCGGGCACTTCAATATCATGGTTTGCGTTTTCAATACCACAATATATACAGTTGAAGTCAGAAGTTTACATACACCTTAGCCAAATACCATTAAACTCTGTTTTTCACAATTTAATCCTAGTAAAAATTCCCTGTCTTATGATCACCACTTTATTTTAAGAATGTGAAATGTCAGAATATTAGTAGAGAGAATAATATATTTCAGCTTTTATTTCTTTCATCACATTCCCAGTGGGTCACAAGTTTACATACACTCAATTAGTATTTGGTAGCATTGCCTTTAAAATTGTTTAACTTGGGTCAAACGTTTCAGGTAGCCTTCCACAAGCTTCTCACAAGTTGGGTGAATTTTGGCCCATTCCTCCTGACAAAGCTATTGTAACTGAGTCAGGTTTGTAGGCCTCCTTGCTAGCACACGATTTTTCAGTTCTGCCCACAAATTTTTCACTAGGGTTGAGGTCAGGGATTTGTGATGGCCACTCCAATACCTTGACTTTGTTGTGGTAAATTGGCTTAAGGACAACTTTGGAAGTATGCTTGGGGTCATTGTCCATTTGGAAGACCCATCTGGAACCAAGCTTTAACTTCCTGACTGATGTCTTGAGATGTTGCTTCAATATATCCACATAATTGTCCTGCCTCATGATGCCATCTATTTTTTGAAGTGCACCAGTCACCTCCTGCAGCAAAGCACCCCCACAACATGATGCTGCCACCCCCGTGCTTCACGATTGGGATGGTGTTCTTCGGCTTGCAAGCCTCCCCCTTTTTCCTCCAAACATAACGATGGTTATTATGGCCAAACAGTTCTATTTTTGTTTCATCAGACCAGAGAACATTTCTCTAAAAAGTAGTAAAGTAGATCTTTGTCCCCATGTGCAGTTCCAAACCGTAGTCTGGCTTATTATGGTGGTTTTGGAGCAGTGGCTTCTTCCTTGCTGCACGGCCTTTCAGGTTATGTCAATATAAGACTTGTTTTACTGTGGATATAGATATTTTTGTACCTGTTTCCTCCAGCATCTTCACAAGGTCCTTTGCTGTTATTATGGGACTGATTTGCACTTTTCGCACCAAAGCATGTTCATCTAGGAGACAGAAGGCGTCTCGTTTCTAAGAGGTATGACGGCTACGTGGTCCCATGGTGTTTATACTTGCATACTATTGTTTGTACAGATGAACATGGTACCTTCAGGAGTTTGGAAATTGCTCCCAAGGATGAACCAGACTTGTGGAGGTCTTGGCTGATTTATTTAGATTTTCCCATGATGTCAAGTAAAGAGGCACCGAGTTTGAAGGTAGGCCTTGAAGTAAATCCACAGGTACAAGCTTCTAAAGCTTCTAAAGCCATGACATAATTTCCTGGAATTTTCCAAGCTGTTTAATGGCACAGTCAACTTAGTGTATGTAAACTTCTGACCCACTGGAATTGTGATACAGTGAATTATAAGTGAAATAATCTGTCTGTAAACAATTGTTGGAAAAATGACTTGTCATGCACAACGTAGATGTCCTAACCGACTTGCCAAAACTATAGTTTGTTAACAAGAATTTGTGGAGTGGTTGAAAAAAAGAGTTTTAACGACTCCAACCTAAGTGTATGTAAACTTCTGACTTCAACTGTAGATTGTCAATCTCGACAAACAGAAAATGCATTCCTCCTTACCTTGTAGGCTTACCCAGTACCGAAAGTTTGGCTTGACAATCAAACTTATTTGTGTTTTGCAACAGATGTCTCTTGATTGGATTGATTGATTTTATTTGCCAGTAAAACATTTTATATATATACACACACATATATATATATATACACACACACACACACACATACATACATACACACACACACAGTACCCACGTCAATTCAACGTCTGTATTGAAGCTTTAGGTTCTAGGTGAGCGAGGAATAGCCGCTCGGTTTGGAGAGGAGGCAGAGAAAGCGTTAAGATTTTATGAATCACTGGGCCTGCCTGGAATATATGTTTCGGTTAGCTGGTAATTGCCGGCTTTTGGCCAATAAAATGTTTTAAAATCCATGAAGGTTCAAACCAGTTCGTAAGTGTTTTATTAAATTCTGAGCCCTTTTTTTGTTTGCCACAATATAATATCCTTCTCGTATTTTCCCTATAAAAATGTACTTACTTTTGATGTTACCCTAATAAAAGTTTAGAAATTTGTGTGAAAGTTTGATGTGGCTCTTAGCATATTATACTGCAGGCCTATGATATTAAGGGAGTGCGCACCGACACTGACACCGACAGTAGAACTTGAGGTGAGGAAAACTGTTTTAGGTTTACCTGTATTTATTTTCTAAATTGTGTTAATTATGTGATGTCATCAACGGGAGCCATGTTTTTTTACTCCTCAATTTGCTCGGAGCGTGATGAGGAGGGTTTATGTATGCTCCGGTCTTTTCAATGCACATGTTCACAAATGCACATGAAAAGACAAGCCAAAGTTATATCGTCACTGATTTAGTGTTGCATTACTGTTCATAGGAATATATATTAATGGGAATGGGAATAATGTTTGAGTGCAACTTTACAAGGCTAGCCCAGCTACTGTTAGCTCAGTTGTGGGAGAGGGTCTCTTTCAGGTACCGACAGCATGAGTTTTCTGATGATTTTCTTACGGACATTCTGTCTTTTATCAGGCAAATATACTTGTATGTGAGTCCAGACGGCAGCATTAACTTTTGCTTGTAATTGTACCCATTCCATGCAGGTATGTTGAGAAATGTGACGATTTTGTATTTCATGTTTAATGTGCCTAGTTAGCTGTTGTTTATTTTTGTTACCTGTCCAGTCATTTAAAAAATGGCGTTGTTACTTCATTAGTATGCCTCAGGTATGAGGCACGCTAAGAAATATTGTGCACTTATTAGCAGATTATTGGTGTACAACATTTATAAAACGAATGAGTCTTTTGAAAATATGAACATGTACATTTTGTACAATGTATTTTTTTGTTGATGCTTTTACTCCTGAGTTTGCTCAGCGCGTGATGAGGAGAGGCAAATGTACTTGTATGGGAGTCCAGACGGCAGCATTAACTTTCGGCTTGTATTTGTATCCATTCCATGCAGTCATTAAAAGAGAGAGACAACTGTCAGAATTGTGTCCAGAGCCTTGTCTTCCACCTACACCTCACCAGAACCCAATGCAGAAAAGTACCGGTACAGAGCCGGTTACATATTCTCACTCAGCTGTGCCTCACAAGTAATACAACAACTGATTGTATTACCGATGTGATCATATAGCCAGCCTTCAAATGTTCAAATGTTAAAATATAATTTTCAAAAACATCCCGAGAAGCCTACTTCTCAAATCTCAAATTACACTATTAAAATTACACTATTAATTACACAAATTACACTATAATTACACTATTGTTTTAATAGGCTTACATTTTTTAAGTAGCGTAAAAAAAAACAAATTGAACTGTAGTTCTCGGCTTGCATTTTGACTCAGTGATCTCGACTCAAGAGTTTGGTGACCACTGTTTTGCCTATTACAGATCTGGACAAACGATCCACCTACCACTATTGTCACTTCGGCTCCCGAGTGGAGCAGTGGTCTAAGGCACTGCATCTCAGTGCTAGAGGCGTCATTTCCTCGGTCATAACGTTAATGAGTCAAGTTAACGAGCGAGTCGCAGGAGCCAAATTAAAGCAATCACTGCAGCAAGATTTTAGTGACAAGTGGATTTTGCACTCCTCAAACAGGAAATATATGGCTGAAAAAAGATCCTCAGGTGGGCGGGGCATGCGCTTAAGGAACAGTAAGGAAATAGAACCTAGTCTAACAGCAGTGTTTCTGAGCAGGCCAGTCCAAGCTAGCCCCAGTCCATGCAGCTCAGTGTAAGCCTAGCCCAGAGGGCACCTGTAGTCCTGCCCTAGGCCCAGTCGGTCTCAATGGAGAGTAGTAGGGAAACAGGAGCAGTGGAACAGTGGATGGGGTGTCAACCTTAATCCTCCTTAGTCCTCTCATTACCCCACAGCCACTGCATTCTGATGCAGAGACATTGAGCCAGTGTGTGTATGTATGTGAGTGAGTGAGTGAGTGAGTGAGTGTGTGTGTGAGTGAAAGAGGGTGTCAGAGGGTGTGTGTGGTTAGACAGCCCATTAATCAAGTGCTAGGCCTCGATGCAGTATCCGGTCACTACAGCGGTCACTACTACTCCCTCTCTCTCGGCCCTCTGTCTGTCCCTTCTTTCCTCAATTTCTCGCTCTCCCTTCCTCTTTCCCTCTCTCTCCCTGTCCCGTCCTCTCCGTCTCTACCCGCTCACGCTGTCCCTCCCTTCCTCTTTCCCTCTCTGTCTCTACCCGCTCACGCTGTCCCTCCCTTCCTCTTTCCCTCTCTGTCTCTCCCCCTCTCTCCAGAACCCAGTTTGCTTGCTAAGCCTCATTAACAATTAATTACCAATCAGCTATAGTCCAGTCACCCCTGGACCTCTCAATGATTCATTGGTAAGGTTACACAACGGTGCAACACAAACACACTCACTTGCCTCAACATACTCACAGCCACATGAAATCACACACAAACATAAATAAACTCACAAAAACCTAACCTAACCTATAATCCTTCTCATCATCACTGAACCTGATCATACCTATAATCCTCCCCACCATCACTGAACCTGATCATACCTATAATCCTCCCCACCATCACTGAACCTGATCATACCTATAATCCTCCCCACCATCACTGAACCTGATCATACCTATAATCCTCCCCACCATCACTGAACCTGATCATACCTATAATCCTCCCCACCATCACTGAACCTGATCATACCTATAATCCTCCCCACCATCACTGAACCTGATCATACCTATAATCCTCCCCACCATCACTGAACCTGATCATACCTATAATCCTCCCCACCATCACTGAACCTGATCATACCTATAATCCTCCCCACCATCACTGAACCTGATCATACCTATAATCCTCCCCACCATCACTGAACCTGATCATACCTATAATCCTCCCCACCATCACTGAACCTGATCATACCTATAATCCTCCCCACCATCACTGAACCTGATCATACCTTGCCTTCTGATTTTATATGTTGTACTCTACTGTGACTTTGAGGTGGAGGAGTGAGGCTGTGTGTGTGTGTGACCTTGGGTGGGAGTCCACAGACAAGACTGATGTGTTGAACAGTCCCACGACAACACACACACACACACACACTATATCAACATATCCAGATGAGTGTTGTTTCAGTCCATTCAGAGCAGTGACATGGTGTTTGAGGGAAGACACAGCCCTGGTTCAGACTAACACACACCATGTAAGAGAAGAGAGTATAGAGTACGTCTGGCATGAGCTGGGGATCTAATATGGTTTATGTTATTCATAAGCATGTCTGATACAAACACTAGTGTATTTAGCTAGTTAACTATATTAGAGTTTGTCAATTTTCAATAGCTCTTGATTGGAAGCTACATGATCTGATAAGTATCCTAAGTGTTTCTACATATGATATTGATTGATTTTATTAGACCATTTTTTATATATACACGTACATAAGGGCACTCCAGCCCGTGACGCCTCCACATACAATAAGAAAATCATCAAGGATAACACAATAAAGTTTATTTCCATTGTGGTCCTTCTGAAGAGGGAATGGGGAATTAATTATATTGTGAAGGACAGGTGTTAGCCTACTTTATGAATCATGAATGTCATGGGTTAAATATCACACCTGATCATCAAACTGTTATGCAGAAGTGGGACACTAAAAGAGCTGAGATGAGAAGAGTTATGAGAGAGCTCAGTGCACGGGATAGTCGCGGCTGGCGCACATCTGTCTGGTGCACATGGGAACAATATGAGCACAGCATCTAAACGCGGAAACAGATTAAATCAGATAATATTATCGTTGATATTGATAATAGATTGATATCAGAAGACGGTTTTATATTGATAGGCTAGTGTTAAGTGTTGGAGCACAGCTGATGTGAGCTGGAGGACAAATAATAAACAATATGCGACGTGAGCGACAACTGACGTACACCTGTAACGGCGGGGTTACCGTTATTATATGCGACTGATGGATGCGAGTTATTTTGGTTACAGTGTAGGATATCGCCAACACTTGGCGCTATCACAAAGAAAAATAAATGCTAGATGGATTTGCAAGTCACATTCTCGTAAACATGCACAGCTTGCTTCTACCGTTCGGTGAGAGCCACAGAGCCAGAACGATGAAGATAGAAATATAAATACGCTTGCTCTGACACACACAGAGATGCGCACAAATACAAGGCAGTATGGACAGCCTGTAACATCTTGGAGGAATTGCTTGGTTTGGAATAAATATGATCAGGCAATTTCGGAGCGCGTCACACTCACAATAGAATATAAACACGGAAAGGCTTTAGGCTACATGAGAAGGCGCGGACGAGTCTAATAATGGTGTCATTGTCACAAGTGATACATTAGGTATCAAACACCTTACCTCCTTGGTATTGACGATACCTCTCACGTATTTCCCCAGAACCGAGCCAACGCAGAGAACGCTGGACACCACGGCCAGGCACAAAAGTCTCTCGCAAACCTCCATCTTATACCAGTATTTCGCTACTCAGTGGTCATCTCGGCCCCACTTGCCAATCAACTAGAATGCAGGAAACGACAGTATCCGAGAGGGAAGCAGAGAAGACACAGGGCGCGCGTTCTCGTCTTTTGCCGATGCATGTGGCCCCAATAATTCAGGTGTGAGCGCGCTTTGGATACGCGCAACCTACTCCTTTCCCACTCACTTGTAACAGAGGCAGAATGCGCGTTCTCGCTCTCAGATTGCGACACATTCAAGAGACATACATCAATCACAGTGAAATTAATTTGTTACCTATTTGATCAAACATTTTCGATGGGTGGGGTTTTCACTCACATTATAAGCCTATTCTTCACTTTTAGCCTAGACCCATAGACTTGAACAAGACTGTAGTAGGTTACACCTTCTAAAATCACTACACAAATCATCACACAAAGGATAGGCTACATGATTTTCACAAGTTCAGATAAAACTTGCATGTAAAGTTTAATGAATGTATTTATGTTTGTTTGACATTTTGTCTTGTCTTTAATCATTACACACTACCGGTCAAACGTTTCAGAACACCAACTCATTCAAGGGTTTTTCTTTATTTTTTACTATTTTCTACATTCTATAATAATAGTGAAGACATCAAAACTATGAAATAACACATATGGAATCATGTAGTAACCAAAAAAAAAAGTCAAATAAATCAATATATTTTATATTTGAGATTCTTCAAATAGCCACCCTTTGCATTGATGACAGCTTTGCACGGTCTTTGCATTCTCTCAACCAGCTTCATGAGGTATTCACCTGGAATGCATTTCAATTAACAAAGAAATTGTGGAATTTCTTTCCTTCTTAATGGGTTTGAGCCAATCAGTTGTGTTGTGACAAGGTAGGGGTGGTATACAGAAGATGGTCTTTTACCAAATAAGGCTAAGTTCATATGGCAAGAACAGCTACAAAAAAAAAGCAAAGAGAAACAACAGTCCATCATTACTTTAAGACATGGTCAATCAATACGGAAAATTTCAAGAAATGTTAAAGTTTATTCAAGTGCAGTCGCAATAACCATCAAGCGCTATGATGAAACTGGCTCTCATGAGAACCGCCACAGAAATGGAAGACCCAGAGTTACCTCTGCTGTAGAGGATAAGTTCATTAGAGTTACCAGCCTCAGAAATTGGAGCCCAAATAAATGCTTCACAGAGTTCAAGTAACAGACACATCTCAACATCAACTGTTCAGACTGTGTGAATCAGGCCTTCATGGTCAAATTGCGGCAAAGAAACCACTACTAAAGGACACCAGTAAGAAGAAGATACTTGCTTTGGCCAAGAAACACGAGCAATGGACATTAATTAGACCAGTGGAAATGTGTCCTTTGGTCTGGATTCCAAATGAGAGTTTTTGGTTCCAACCGCAGTGTCTTTGTGAGACAAGGTGTGGGTGAACGGGTGATCTGCATATGTGTATTTTCCACCGTAAAGCATGGAGGGGGGGTTATGGTGTGGGGTTGCTTTGCTGGTGACACTGTCTGTGATTTATTTAGAAATCATGGCACACTTAACCAGCACGGCTACGACAGCATTCTGAAGCGATACGCCATCCCATCTGGTTTGCGCTTAGTGGGACTATCATTTGTTTTTCAACAGGACAATGACCCAACACACCTTCAGGCTGTGTAAGGGCTATTTTACCAAGAAGGAGAGTGATGGAGTGCTGCATCAGATGACCTGGCCTCCACAATCCCCCGACCTCAACAAAATTAAAATGGTTTGGGATGATTTGGACCGCAGAGTGAAGGAAAATCAACCAACTACTCAGCATATGTGGGAACTCATTCAATACCATTGGAAAAGCATTCCAGGTGAAGCTGGTTGAGAGAATGGCAAGTGTGCAAAGATGTCATCAAGGCAAAGGGTAGCTAGTTGAAGAATCTCAAATATAAAATATATTTTCATTTGTTAAACACTTTTTTGGTTACTACATGATTCCATGTGTGTTATTTCATAGTTCGGATGTCTTCACTATTATTCTTCAATGTAGAAAATAGTAAAAATAAAGAAAAATCCTTGAATGAGTAGATGTTCTAAAACTTTTGACTGGTAGGGTATGTGTTATTCTTTTTACCATCGAGGACCACTTTGGAAACAAGCATTTTAATTAATACTTTCAAGTGAATTCCTCTGGGTCCATATTGTACATTTTGTTGTATATGTCTGTTACCCAAAATACATTCAATTCAATAATAGCCCACAAATAAACGGTCTGCCTTAGTCCAGACAGACACTGCCCACTAACGAATGCCTACTTATTAATGAGTTAATTATACAAAGATCATTATTCAGTTAGTGCCTTGCGAAAGTATTCGGCCCCCTTGAACTTTGCGACCTTTTGCCACATTTCAGGCTTCAAACATAAATATATAAAACTGTATTTTTTGTGAAGAATCAACAACAAGTGGGACACAATCATGAAGTGGAACGACATTTATTGGATATTTCAAACTTTTTTAACAAATCAAAAACTGAAAAATTGGGCGTGCAAAATTATTCAGCCCCCTTAAGTTAATACTTTGTAGCGCCACCTTTTGCTGCGATTACAGCTGTAAGTCGCTTGGGGTATGTCTCTATCAGTTTTGCACATCGAGAGACTGAAATTTTTTCCCATTCCTCCTTGCAAAACAGCTCGAGCTCAGTGAGGTTGGATGGAGAGCATTTGTGAACAGCAGTTTTCAGTTCTTTCCACAGATTCTCGATTGGATTCAGGTCTGGACTTTGACTTGGCCATTCTAACACCTGGATATGTTTATTTTTGAACCATTCCATTGTAGATTTTGCTTTATGTTTTGGATCATTGTCTTGTTGGAAGACAAATCTCCGTCCCAGGCTCAGGTCTTTTGCAGACTCCATCAGGTTTTCTTCCAGAATGGTCCTGTATTTGGCTCCATCCATCTTCCCATCAATTTTAACCATCTTCCCTGTCCCTGCTGAAGAAAAGCAGGCCCAAACCATGATGCTGCCACCACCATGTTTGACAGTGGGGATGGTGTGTTCAGGGTGATGAGCTGTGTTGCTTTTACGCCAAACATAACGTTTTGCATTGTTGTCAAAATGTTCAATTTTGGTTTCATCTGACCAGAGCACCTTCTTCCACATGTTTGGTGTGTCTCCCAGGTGGCTTGTGGCAAACTTTAAACAACACTTTTTATGGATATCTTTAAGAAATGGCTTTCTTGCCACTCTTCCATAAAGGCCAGATTTGTGCAATATACGACTGATTGTTGTCCTATGGACAGAGTCTCCCACCTCAGCTGTAGATCTCTGCAGTTCATCCAGAGTGATCATGGGCCTCTTGGCTGCATCTCTGATCAGTCTTCTCCTTGTATGAGCTGAAAGTTTAGAGGGACGGCCAGGTCTTGGTAGATTTGCAGTGGTCTGATACTCCTTCCATTTCAATATTATCGCTTGCACAGTGCTCCTTGGGATGTTTAAAGCTTGGGAAATATTTTTGTATCCAAATCCGGCTTTAAACTTCTTCACAACAGTATCTCGGACCTGCCTGGTGTGTTCCTTGTTCTTAAATGATGCTCTCTGCGCTTTTAACGGACCTCTGAGACTATCACAGTGCAGGTGCATTTATACGGAGACTTGATTACACACAGGTGGATTGTATTTATCATCATTAGTCATTTAGGTCAACATTGGATCATTCAGAGATCCTCACTGAACTTCTGGAGAGAGTTTGCTGCACTGAAAGTAAAGGGGCTGAATAATTTTGCACGCCCAATTTTTCAGTTTTTGATTTGTTAAAAAAGTTTGAAATATCCAATAAATGTCGTGCCACTTCATGATTGTGTCCCACTTGTTGTTGATTCTTCACAAAAAAATACAGTTTTATATCTTTATGTTTGAAGCCTGAAATGTGGCAAAAGGTCGCAAAGTTCAAGGGGGCCAAATACTTTCGCAAGGCACTGTATATTAGGCAGCTCTCTCCTATTGCTAAAGATTTTTCAAACACTAGTCCAGTTTTAAACCATTTAAAATTAAACTTCATTTTGGGTTATGTTCCCTACATCACAAAATAAAAAACAATTGGCACACTAAATTTGATGTAATGCAGTTAAAACCGGTGCTTCAATCTGAGTAACATAATAAAAAAAATCTAAAATCGGTCAAATTAAACTAAAGATATCAAATCAAATCAAATCCAATTTTATTTGTCACATACACATGGTTAGCAGATGTTAATGCGAGTGTAGCGAAATGCTTGTGCTTCTAGTTCCGACAATGCAGTAATAACCAACAAGTAATCTAACTAGCAATTCCAAAACTACTGTCTTGTACACAGTGTGAGGGGATAAAGAATATGTACATAAGGATATATGAATGAGTGATGGTACAGAGCAGCATAGGCAGATACAGTAGATTGTATCGAGTACAGTATATACATATGAGATGAGTATGTAAACAAAGTGGCATAGTTAAAGTGGCTAGTGATACATGTATTACATAAGGATACAGTCGATGATATAGAGTACAGTATATACGTATGCATATGAGATGAATAATGTAGGGTAAGTAACATTATATAAGGTAGCATTGTTTAAAGTGGCTAGTGATATATTTACATCATTTCCCATCAATTCCCATTATTAAAGTGGCTGGAGTTGAGTCAGTGTCAGTGTGTTGGCAGCAGCCACACAATGTTAGTGGTGGCTGTTTAACAGTCTGATGGCCTTGAGATAGAAGCTGGTTTTCAGTCTCTCTCGAAATCAGGGCAAGAGTTGCTTTTCAAAGAGATATCCGGGATTGTAACATACTCTGTTTTAACGAAACATGTCTCTCTCGGGATATGCTGTCGGAGTCGGTACAGCCACCTGGATTCTTAAATAAACATCTCTCCGGGAAGAAGGGTGGGGATGTATGTTTCATGATTAACGAAACATAATTGTAACAACATACATGAACATGAAGTCCTTTAGTTCACCTGACCTAGAATTGCTCACAATCAAATGCCGACCGTATTATCTCCCAAGAGAACAATCCTCGGTTATCGTCACAGCCGTGTAGATCACCCACAAGTGGATACCAAGACAGCCATCAAAGAACTTCACTGGACTTTATGCAAACTGGAAACCATATATCCTGAGGCTTCATTTATTGTAGCTGGGGATTTTAACAAAGCTAATTTGAGAACACTGCTACCGAAATTCTATCAGCATATCGATTGAAGTACACGAGCGAGTAACACGCTCGACCATTGCTACTCTAACTTCCGCGATGCATACAAGGCCCTCCCCTGCCATCCTTTTGGCAAATCCGACCATGACTCCATCTTGTTGCTCCCCTCCTACAGGCAGAAACTAAAACAGGAAGCGCCCATGCTTAGGTCTATCCAATGCTGGTCTGACCAATCGGATTTCATGCTTCAAGATTGATTCGATCACGTGAACTGGGATATGTTCCAGATAGCCTCAGACAATAACATTGACGTATACGCTGACTCGGTGAGCGAGCTTATAAGGAAGTGTATAGGAGATGTTGTACCCACTGTGGCTATTAAAACCTTCCCTAACCAGAAACCGCAGATTGATGGTAACATTTGCGTTAAACTGAAAGCACGTACCACCGCATTTAATCATGGCAAGGTGACTGGAAACATGGCCAAATACAAACAGTGTAGTTATTCCCGCCATAAGGCAATCAAACAAGCAAAGTGTCAGTATAGAGACAAAGTGGAGTCGCAATTCAACGGCTCAAACACAAGATGTGGCAGGGTCCACAGACAATCATGAATTACAAAAAGGAAACCATTCCCGTTGCGGACATCGACGTCTTGCTTCCAGACAAATTAAACATCTTTGCGCGCTTTGAGGACAATACAGTCCTTCTGACGCGGCCCGCTACCAAAGACTGTGGGCTCTCCTTCACCGTGACAGACATGAGTAAAACGTGGTAACCCTCGCAAAGCTGCCGGCCCAGACGGCATCCCTAACTGCGTCCTCAGAGCACGCACAGACCAGCTCATGCAATCTCTATTGCACTCCACACTGCCCTTTCCCACCTGGACAAAAGGAACACCTACGTGAGAATGCTATTCATTGACTACAGCTCAGTGTTCAACACCGTAGTACTCCCTGTTCACCCACGACTGCGTGGGCAGGCATGACTCCAACTTCATCAAGTTTGCAGATGACACAACAGTGGTAGGCCTGATCACTGACAACGACGAGACAGCCTATAGGGAGGAGATCGGAGACCTGGCCGGGTGGTGCCAGAATAACAACCTATCCCTCAACATAACCAAGACTAAGGAGATTATTGTAGACTACATGAAAAGGAGGACCAAGCACGCCCCCTTTCTCATCGACGGGGCTGTAATGGAGCAGGTTGAGAGCTTCAAGTTCCTTGGTGTCCACATCACCAACAAACTAGAATGGTCCAAACACACCAAGACAGTCATGATGAGGGCACGACAAAGCCTATTCCCCCTCAGGAAACTAAAAAGATTTGGCATGGGTCCTCAGATACTGAAAAGGTTCTACAGCTGCAACATCGAGAGCATCCTGACTGGTTGCATCACTGCCTGGTACAGCAACTGCTCGTCCTCCGACTGCAATGCACTACAGAGGGTAGTGCGTACGGCCCAGTACTTCACTGGGGCTAAGCTACCTGCCATCCAGGACCTCTACACCAGGCCGTGTCGGAAGAATTCCCTAAAAATTGTCAAAGACCCCAGCCACCCCAGTCATAGACTGTTCTCTCTACTACCGCATGGCAAGCAGTACCGGAGCACTTCCGGTGCCGACAGAGATGGCCGCCTCGCTTCGCGTTCCTAGGAAACTATGCAGTTTTTAGTTTTTTTACGTGTTATTTCTTACATTAGTACCCCAGGTCATCTTAGGTTTCATTACATACAGTCGAGAAGAACTACTGAATATAAGATCAGCATCAACTCACCATCAGTACGACCAAGAATATGTTTTTCGCGACGCGGATCCTGTGTTCTGCCTTACAAACAGGACAACGGAGTGGATCCTATGCAGCGACCCAAAAAAACGACTCCGAAAGAGAGGGAAACGAGGCGGTCTTCTGGTCAGACTCCGGAGACGGGCACAGCGGGCACCACTCCCTAGCATTCTTCTTGCCAATGTCCAGTCTCTTGACAACAAGGTTGATGAAATCCGAGCAAGGGTAGCATTCCAGAGGGACATCAGAGACTGTAACGTTCTTTGCTTCACGGAAACGTGGCTTACTGGAGAGACGCTATCCGAAGCGGTGCAGCCAACAGGTTTCTCCACGCATCGCGCAGACAGGAAAAAACATCTTTCTGGTAAAAAGAGGGGCGGGGGCGTATGCCTTATGACTAACGTGACATGGTGCGATGAAAGAAACATACAGGAACTCAAATCCTTCTGTTCACCTGATTTAGAATTCCTCACAATCAAATGTAGACCGCATTATCTACCAAGAGAATTCTCTTCGATTATAATCACAGCCGTATATATCCCCCCCCAAGCAGACACATCGATGGCTCTGAACGAACTTTATTTAACTCTCTGCAAACTGGAAACAATTTATCCGGAGGCTGCATTCATTGTAGCTGGGGATTTTAACAAGGCTAATCTGAAAACAAGACTCCCCAAATTTTATCAGCATATCGATTGCGCAACCAGGGGAGGAAAGACCTTGGACCATTGTTACTCTAACTTCCGCGACGCATATAAGGCCCTGCCCCGCCCCCCTTTCGGAAAAGCTGACCACGACTCCATTTTGTTGATCCCTGCCTACAGACAGAAACTAAAACAAGAGGCTCCCACGCTGAGGTCTGTCCAACGCTGGTCCGACCAAGCTGACTCCACACTCCAAGACTGCTTCCATCACGTGGACTGGGAGATGTTTCGTATTGCGTCAGATAACAACATTGACGAATACGCTGATTCGGTGTGCGAGTTCATTAGAACGTGCGTTGAAGATGTCGTTCCCATAGCAACGATTAAAACATTCCCTAACCAGAAACCGTGGATTGATGGCAGCATTCGTGTGAAACTGAAAGCGCGAACCACTGCTTTTAATCAGGGCAAGGTGTCTGGTAACATGACCGAATACAAACAGTGCAGCTATTCCCTCCGCAAGGCTATCAAACAAGCTAAGCGCCAGTACAGAGACAAAGTAGAATCTCAATTCAACGGCTCAGACACAAGAGGCATGTGGCAGGGTCTACAGTCAATCACGGACTACAGGAAGAAACCCAGCCCAGTCACGGACCAGGATGTCTTGCTCCCAGGCAGACTAAATAACTTTTTTGCCCGCTTTGAGGACAATACAGTGCCACTGACACGGCCTGCAACGAAAACATGCGGTCTCTCCTTCACTGCAGCCGAGGTGAGTAAGACATTTAAACGTGTTAACCCTCGCAAGGCTGCAGGCCCAGATGGCATCCCCAGCCGCGCCCTCAGAGCATGCGCAGACCAGCTGGCCGGTGTGTTTACGGACATATTCAATCAATCCCTATACCAGTCTGCTGTTCCCACATGCTTCAAGAGGGCCACCATTGTTCCTGTTCCCAAGAAAGCTAAGGTAACTGAGCTAAATGACTACCGCCCCGTAGCACTCACATCCGTCATCATGAAGTGCTTTGAGAGACTAGTCAAGGACCATATCACCTCCACCCTACCTGACACCCTAGACCCACTCCAATTTGCTTACCGCCCAAATAGGTCCACAGACGATGCAATCTCAACCACACTGCACACTGCCCTAACCCATCTGGACAAGAGGAATACCTATGTGAGAATGCTGTTCATCGACTACAGCTCGGCATTCAACACCATAGTACCCTCCAAGCTCGTCATCAAGCTCGAGACCCTGGGTCTCGACCCCGCCCTGTGCAACTGGGTACTGGACTTCCTGACGGGCCGCCCCCAGGTGGTGAGGGTAGGCAACAACATCTCCTCCCCGCTGATCCTCAACACTGGGGCCCCACAAGGTTGCGTTCTGAGCCCTCTCCTGTACTCCCTGTTCACCCACGACTGCGTGGCCACGCACGCCTCCAACTCAATCATCAAGTTTGCGGACGACACAACAGTGGTAGGCTTGATTACCAACAACGATGAGACGGCCTACAGGGAGGAGGTGAGGGCCCTCGGAGTGTGGTGTCAGGAAAACAACCTCACACTCAACGTCAACAAAACTAAGGAGATGATTGTGGACTTCAGGAAACAGCAGAGGGAACACCCCTCTATCCACATCGATGGAACAGTAGTGGAGAGGGTAGCAAGTTTTAAGTTCCTCGGCATACACATCACAGACAAACTGAATTGGTCCACTCACACAGACAGCATCGTGAAGAAGGCGCAGCAGCGCCTCTTCAACCTCAGGAGGCTGAAGAAATTCGGCTTGTCACCAAAAGCACTCACAAACTTCTACAGATGCACAATCGAGAGCATCCTGGCGGGCTGTATCACCGCCTGGTATGGCAACTGCACCGCCCTCAACCGTAAGGCTCTCCAGAGGGTAGTGAGGTCTGCACAACGCATCACCGGGGGCAAACTACCTGCCCTCCAGGACACCTACACCACCCGATGTCACAGGAAGGCCATAAAGATCATCAAGGACATCAACCACCCGAGCCACTGCCTGTTCACCCCGCTATCATCCAGAAGGCGAGGTCAGTACAGGTGCATCAAAGCTGGGACCGAGAGACTGAAAAACAGCTTCTATCTCAAGGCCATCAGACTGTTAAACAGCCACCACTAACACTGAGTGGCTGCTGCCAACACACTGACACTGACTCAACTCCAGCCACTTTAATAATGGGAATTGATGGGAAATTATGTAAATATATCACTAGCCACTTTAAACAATGCTACCTTATATAAATGTTACTTACCCTACATTATTCATCTCATATGCATACGTATATACTGTACTCTATATCATCGACGGTATCCTTATGTAATACATGTATCACTAGCCACTTTATACTATACTATGCCACTTTGTTTACATACTCATCTCATTTGTACATACTGTACCCGATACCATCTACTGTATCTTGCCTATGCTGCTCTGTACCATCACTCATTCATATATCCTTATGTACATATTCTTTATCCCCTTACACTGTGTACAAGACAGTAGTTTTGGAATTGTTAGTTAGATTACTTGTTATTACTGCATTGTCGGAACTAGAAGCACAAGCATTTCGCTACACTCGCATTAACATCTGCTAACCATGTGTATGTGACAAATAAAATTTGATTTGATTTGAGCGCCAAGTCTAGGACCAAAAGGCTTTTCAACAGCTTATACCCTCAAGCCATAAGACTCCTGAACAGGTAATCAAATGGCTACCCGGACAATTTGCATTGTGTGACACCTCCAATCCCTCTTTTACGCTGCTGCTACTCTTGGTTTATCATATATGCATAGTCAGTTTAACTATACATTCATGTACATACTACCTCAATTAGCCCGACTAACCGGTGCCCGTATATCGCTTCGCTACTGTTATTTCAAACTACCTGCCCTCCAGGACACCTACAAGAACCACCTGAGCCACTGCCTGTTCACCCCACTTCCATCCAGAAGGCAAAGTCAGTACAGGTGCACCAAAGCAGGGACGGAGAGATAGAAGGTGTTTTTCAATCTCAATGCCATCAGATTGTTAAACAGCCACCACTAGCAAAGAGAGGCGGCTGCCTACCTAGACTTAATATCATTGGCCACTTTAACAAATGGAACACTAGTCACTTTAATAATGCCACTAAGAATGTTTACATATCTTGCATTACTCATCTCATATGAATATACTGTATCCTTCACTATCTATTCTTTACCATCTATTGCATCTTAGCCGCTCTGTCACTCATCCTTATGTTTTATACTTATATATTCTTATCCCACTCCTTTACTAATTGTTTTGTGTAATTTGTTAGATATTAGGTTTTGTTGGGGAATTGTTAGATATTACCTGTTAGATACTGCTGCACTGTCGGATCTAGAAGCATAAGCATTTCACTACACTCACAATAACATCTGCTAACCATTTGTATGTGACCAATAACATTTGATTTGAGCACACACACACCAGCCCAGGACCTCCACATCCGACTTCTAACCCTGCGGGATCGTCTGAGACCAGCCCCCCATACAGATGATGAAACTGAGGAGTATTTCTGTCTGTAATAAAGCACTTTTGTGGGGGGAAACAAATTCTGATTGGCTGGGCCTGGCTACCCAGTGGTCATGCAAAATCCATAGATTAGGGCCTAATTAATACATTTTAATTGACTGATTTCTTTATCTGAACTGTAACTCAGTAAAATCTTCAAAATTGTTGCATGTTGCATTTATATTTTTGTTCAGTATAGTTGTAAAGTGAAGAACGTGCACTAGTCACTACGTAAAACGCAGGCTAAACCTCCGGCAAAACACATACCCATCTGGTGGACGTCAGGCATAAGTCGTCTGAGGAGTTCGCAACATACAGTCAGATCAATAAATATGGACATTTACCAAGTTATTTCATCTTCTACCACAGCATATTGGATTTGAAAGTAAATCATGAGCTGAAAGTGCAGATTTTCAGCTTTAATTTGAGGGTATTTATATCCAAATTGGGTGAACGGTGTAGGAATTACACAACTTTTTGTGTCCCCCCTTTTTAAGGGACCAAAAGTAATTGGAAAATTGGCTGCTCAGCTAATCCATGGCCAGGTGTGTTATTCCCTTATTAGACCATTTACAAGTAAGCAGATAAAAAGGTCTAAGAGTTGATTTCAAGTGTGGCATTTGCATTCGGAATCTGTCACTCGGAATCTGTCACTGCCAGTGAAGCAAGCCATCATTAGGCTGAGAAATCAAAACAAACGTCAGAGAGATAGCAAAAACAGGTGTGGCCAGATCAACTATTTAGTACATTCTTAAAAAGAAAATATGCACTGGTGAGCTCAGGAACACCAAAAAGCCGGGAAGACCACGGAAAACTGTGGTTGTTGACAGAATAATTATTTCCCTGGTGAAGGAAAAACTCCTTCACAACAGTTGGCCAGATCAAGAACACCCTCCAGGAAGTAGGTGTATCTGTCTTAAAGTCAACATTCAAGAGAAGACTTCAGAGTAAATAGACGGTTTACCACAAGATGTAAACCATTGGTAAGCCTCAAAAACAGGAAAACCAAATTAGTTTGCCAAACATCGGAAAATGTTCAGATCTGAAACAACATCCTATGGACAGATGAGAAAGATCAACTAGTACCATTATGATGGGAAGAGAAGAGTAGGGAGAAGGGAAGGAACTACCCATGATCCAACACATACCACCTCATCTGTGAATCATGGTGGAGGTGGTGTTACGGCGTGGGCGTTTATGGCTGCCAATGGAACTGGTTCCCTTGTATTTATTGATGTGACTGCTGACAAAAGCAGCAGGATGAATTCTGAAGTGTTTAGGGCTATAAAACATGCTGTAATTCCTACATTGTTCACCGAATTTGAAAGCCTGCAACTTCAGCTCATTTGGTTTCCATTCAAATATAAAAACTTGGTCAATGTACACATTTTATAGACCTGTGTCAAAGTCAGATTGATAAACAGAATAAGCTTGTTGAAACAGCCTTGTAATCCTGTTTAAGATTTGATTGACAGGTAATGGATTTACCCATAGGTCACAAAATGTCTGTTGCCCCAATTCCGTATTTCAGCTTTGAAATAAATAGATGTAACACGTTTAGGAGAATAAACAAGGGTTACAAGAGACAAAATACTCAATCCATATGTGAAACATTCAATCAATTCTGTAAAGAGACATTACAGGAGTCAAAAACAAAATAAATGGAATAACAAGTCAAAGTAAAAAATATCTATACAGGAAATGCATTTTATTTTTGTAATATAGATTCATATTTTTTTATTCACATGATTGCACTTGTGGTGTTGTAAAATAAAAATCAAGTAAACTTCAAAACATTTTCTTCCAGTCTATGGCTTTGTGTAGGCTTCAATAAAATATAGTTATCTTCAATAGCTCTATATTAACAACAGCATCTTGTTCCATAAAGTGCAAACAGAGAACTACTATGTAGATCTCAATGATACAGCCACCAGGACATCAACCCAGGCCAAAATGTCTGTTACTAATGTCAATGACAGTGACAGCAAGTTTCATATAAAACTAGATGCAATCTTTGGTTCTGCCTTAATCTAACATAGACAATACCACTTGTGTGATAAAGTGCAAATCAGGGGTTCGCAAACGTTTTGGGTCTTGGGAGGGGACCCATTTTATGTGCGCAAATTCATCAGGATCCCCCTCATAATCATAACTCGTGTGATAAAAATAGTCTACAAGGAGTTATGACTTCTGCAGTTTATGGCTGAACGAACCAAGTCTCGGGCCAGGGGAAAGAACATTAAAAAGACCCGCCTGTTGGCATCGGAGTGAAAATGTTGCAGTTCTCATGGCTCCACTGAATTGCTGCTTTAAAGGTAATATCCTGCAATCGACATATTGCACATTGGAATAGCTGAGTTGAAAAATATATAATTGGTGAAATGTGTGTCTGGCTGCGGACGCCCGGCAGTACCTCTACAGAACCCATTGAGAACCCCTGGTCTAAGTGGGACAAAAAAATAAAGAAAAACATTTCCTATTAAGAACACATTCTGCGAAGCAGGCAGTCGGGGGTCATTTCTATTCGAGGAAATGATTCTCAAATGACCAGATTGTGTAGATTCCACAATGCTCTAGGCAAACTAAGTGGAATACCGTCTGCTAAATGACCAAATGGAAATGGAAAATAGCCTTGCATAACGAGCCTCAGGGTTGATCGAAAGCATTTCAACCAAGACCGAATTTTAGATCGAAAAACAGACATGGCTCACCAAAGACAGGAGATAAAATCTACGAAAGGATGCTGGTGTGTTATTACATAGCTGTGTGTAGGGTAACATTCGACCGGGTACTTGACCTAAACAGCTTTTAGATATGTTGACTAATAGGCTTTTCACACTGCATGTTTTATGTTAGCCTAGAGCTAAAGATATCCCGGGCTAAGAGATGTTGAATCCAGTGTAAATAGCCTATACACGAGGGAAATGGTTGAAGTACAATGTACAATCAAAACACACAAAGCCACATTACATTTCTCAACACTACTTCAGCCAATTTGCATTTCAAGACCCAAAAAAGGTGCATACTGCCCAAAACAACCAGGAACTCGGGAAATTCTGACTTCCGAGCATTCAAAACTGGGAACTCGAGGGAAAAAAAGCGATCTCCAACAACCTTCCTCCAACTCTGAATCGTGGGCCTCGTTCTAGAACTCAGACTTTGCGACGTGAAGATCACTGACGTCCTGATTTGACACTTTCCAAGATCCAAGTTGTTTTGAACACAGCAACATGCACACAAATACATGATGCATCAATCCTCTAGAGGCATAGAAACAGTGGTTGGCCCACATATGGAGGGAGACCATGTTCCAATGCTCTCAAATGGCTCCTTCCCTTTCCTGACAACCAATAGGACTAGGAAGGTGAAAACAAGATGGCAGATGGACTAGCACCATGTCATGGATTTCTCCTGTGCGTTGCCCTCTTCTCAGATCAGGTGAAGGATTGGTAGCCATTAAAAGAGCAGCTTATTGCAGTGGTTCCCAAAGTTGTTGCACTGTGACCCATATAAAATAATTTGTGACCCACCAAGAAAACAAGAGCAATGTTTCTGACCAGGACCAGAAACAAACACTAAAGCCACAACCCAAAAAGGATTTGGTCCTAAACCACCAAGCGGTTCTAACCCACCATTACACAGTTCCATAGATAGATCAGAGGGCTGTACTAGCCTTGCTCATTGGGGGCGCTAGTAGTCTATAGGAGCCATTCAGGGCATCCCATAGGGCCTGGAGTGGTGCTGGTCGGGTGTGGGGTTATGATATCTACTCTGGCAATGGAGACGCCAGGCTACTAAATCTCAAAATGCATGATCAGTTATGTTGCTAGAACACAATGATAACTTTATTAATCAAGGACCTTGTAATGCATCATAGCGATGGCTGACAGAATGCATAGTGTTAAATGGGATCTCAGAAGTCCTGCTTGGCTAAACAATAGTGTACTGTACAACACCCATGAGATTCAGGGGCTTGGGTCGCAACTCATGGCCCCATACACCCACGTGTATGCTTTACTGCTGCAATTAAAAACACACAATCATGGTTTCAAAGATGGTAGATGTTCCACCCACACAAGCACTGACAAACACGTGCAAAGTTAAGAGTCATTGATAGACGCATACAGAATCCACTTACCAGACACGCACATGGGCACTAAACACTGACACACGAAACAAACATTTACACTTAACTTACAAAGAAAAAGTGTGAAATGATCATAACCAGCAACCATTAAACACAATACTTCTAAAAACAAGATAACCGTGAAGGTATTCAAGGGAATCACTTAACAGCTCTTTTAATTTCTACCAGCCTGCCTCAAAACACTGCAATAAGCACTGGCAGCAAATAGGACAGAGAATCACAGATTGTCAGTCAGCCACTGTAGAATGTCCTAAAGGTGCATAGAAAGACACATTCTCTAACTAGAGAAGTCACCTGTTCAGTGAGTATGAGCTCACTATCATGCTTGTTCTAGATTCTCCTGCTCACTCGGTACAGGCTGTTGGAGCAGAATGGATCCTCTGATTTGGACAGAGATGCAGAAATGGTTCAGCAAGCAGGACGTCCCCTGGCTCAAGGGCTGTGGCAGTGTAATGCACTGCATCCTGGGATAGAGGGCTGCATTTTTGGCAGTCAGTGCAGTGATGTACAGATAGTATGAAGAGATGGGCCGTGCATCTGTCTGCTTCAGGCTTTCTTATTGAAGTTATTCACTTTGCAAATAGAGAAAGGATTTCCAGTCTTTTAAAAAACATCTGCTTCTAAAGGCAGTCAGTCTATAGACAGCTAAGTGATTTATTTTAGATGGCAACAAAGGCTGAGCACAAGAGACTTAAAATCATAAGACGTAATACTTGGCGTTAATAAAAATGATCAAATCAAAAATGACTGACTTGATGCTTTGCTCCCACAACAGTGACTTAAATCCAACACAATATCATCATGGCTCCACTGAATCCTGTTGATTGCACTGATCAATGAAAATGCAGCTATAATATTGCATTAACTATTTATGATTGGCTAGTTATAATATATCAGTATAAAAGACAGACCAGCATATAGAGATTATATTGGCCTCATAATATCAACCCTCAGCCACATCTCACTATGAGGTGACTGGTTGGGTGGGTAACGGCTAACTGACCACTAGTCACTACAGTGAGAGTGATAGCGGTTAACATTTGGCTACTTTGAACAACTAGGAATGAGCAGCCATAGAGTATGGCACTACACAGCTAGGAAATATGCTCTTAAAAGCCTTGAACAAATAGGGAAAACTATAATCTAGGATTTTTTAAATAATAAAATACGAGTACACACACAATAAATAAAAACAACAAGGAATACTATGGCATAATACGATCAATTATGGATAACAATTTCTGTGGAATTTTAAGGTACTACGAAATCCTTCCAGTTTCTAAGTTTGTTGTTTTTAGCACTGCAGCGTCCTATTGATGGGCCAATCAGCAGAGTAAGTGACCGAACAGCGGCAGTATTCACAACCAACTAGTTTAACAGACCTCAGAGTTCTACAGTTATTAAGCTTGATTTAGAGTGGCTCCCTAAAAGACAAGTGGCCATTAAGTTGTGATGGCACTATGTAGGAGCTCATTGCACGTCTACCACTATCTGATTAGGGACTGGAATAGTCTTCTATAGGGAGATGGATCGACTATTCACCCCAACGCTCTGTGCTGTTTCATAATGTCCTGGCTCCAAACTCACAGTTCTACACCGAGCACAATGCAGCAGCCCAAAAGGCAAAATGGTTTAGTGTGTGTGTGGTCAACATGTGCATGGTGCTAAACAGCAATTGAGAGTTTGAAAACTGAAGAAGTTGCATTTAGTACTTGCTGTCCTCTCTATCCATGGGTGCTTCATTCTGTCTCTCCAAAACTGGGCACGCTACCAACACCTTCTGCATATCCTCCTCCTGCTGTTTTTCCTTCACTCTATTCGCTTATCCTCTCCCAGGCTTCACATGGCCCAAATCCCCCCTCTTTTAAATCCTTTGACAAACAGCACTCTTCATCTAGCAAACCCCTGATTATGTCTTTATCCCACAACATTATTGTTGTTCTGTGCTGCCACGCCAACTAGCCCCTCCCCACCTGGAACTAGAGCCCCTCCCCTGGCAACCAGCAGCTCCTCCTCCTGAATGGGTGTTGCAAAGAGTTTCTCTGGGTCACCCGTGGCGACAGAGGAAGCACGGCAATTGGTCCTTTCCAGCTTGCGGTGCATGCGCGGCTCCTGGGGCGAGTCCTTCTGGTCAAAGACGTCCCTGATTCGGTTGACGCAAACGTTAGCCGCTTCCCTAGTCTCCCTGGAGAGCTGTGATAGGCTGAGAAAGCCATGGGGAAGGTCGTCCACCACACACAGGGTGACTGGCTGATCTACGTTCCTCAGGCGCTTGGCAAACATCACAGAGTCATCCAGCATGGGGTCTAATGCACAGGCCTAGGGGGAGAAGGAGAGATAAACGGTGTCAAAGAGGATATTATAGGATCAAGTAAAAAATTATAATTGGTGGAAAAGACCCAAAAAGGATTGGGACAAGCCAGTCCTCAACTCCATTTCCCTCCCTCTCACCACTAGGTGTATGGGGGGTAGTCCTCTCAGCATGCTGTCGGGGGCCAGTAGAGGAGACATGTAGGGGTTCCTGACGACAGGCGAGGTGGCCAGCTTCATCTCAGCCAGCCGCTCAGAACGCAGCGGTTCGAAGCCCAGGGGGAACTCCCGAGGGTGCTCCAGCACCACGCCCTCCTCCCCCTCAGGGGGCGCTATGGCAACAGAAGACAGAGCATCCGACATGGACACCACCTCTTTGGAGAGGAAGAAGCTCACGTTGTCAGGCTGGAGGGGTACAGGAAAAATAGATTACCATGACAATACATAAGTTAACACTAAGACCAAGATGTGGAAACCTGATGATACTGGATCATACTGATGCGTCTTTCCGTTGGGACCAGACACTTGTTCTAAGAATCTACAAGCCTCAAGTATATTTTTTCACATTTCAAATCACAGGAACAAACATTGACATGTTTCACTGTGACATCATGTGACAGTTCTTCATATTCCCCCTGTAGACAGAGGCATTCATTCAGACTGGCTTTACAGAAGCACAGAGATGATCCCCATACTGACACACTACAGGTTACACTCAGACACACAGTTCTGTCAGCGCCAGATAAATCTGTGGAGGAGGGAACAAGACAAGCAGCTTGGTCACCATCTATTTGCATAAATTATTCAGAGAGGCTTAGTTAAGACAAACACCAACACTTCAGTGACAAGTGTGTCTGAAGTTGTTGTAAAAGAAGGATGAAACTGCAACACTGATCAGAAGTCAGTTAAACCCCCCCCCCCAAATGGTCAGGATTTGGGGAGGGTAATCTGATCCTACATCTGCTTTAAAGGGAAACTCAGGGAGTATCATACCGTGGTTTCGGGGAACACCATTGCATTGTGGGCAGGTGTGGTGGGGGCAGCAGCGGGGGTGGCAATGGCATTGTTGGCGTGGCCTGCGAGGCTCTTCAGAGACTCTCTCCTAAGGGAGAAGTCCGAGGGATGCTCAGGGGGGTCCGAGTGGGGTGAGCTGATGGATGCCTCAGACACACTCTTCCTCACTGACGAAGACGTGTCTGGAGAGAGAAGAGAAAGTCATTGACAAACCAAAATAAGGCAGAGGCAGAGGCAGAGTGAGAGAAAGACTGAGGCCATTATGGAACAGGGAAACATCAATGAAGACATGATTGGAGGACGGTGAGAAGAGGCGGGAGTGAGGGACATGCAGTTATCGGGAGATGGATAATAAAAGCTAAAATCGTTAGATACTACATTCATTTTTGGACTAATAAATTATTGATATACACCATTGATTGAAGAATAACACTTAAAAATGCCTTGTGAGCTTAGTTCAACTGTCACACCCCATCAGAACCCCACAATCTTATTTCACACCAATGTTATAAATGTAAACGATATAAATGTAAACTAACACTGTAAAGCTTTAAAACATGGTTAAAACTACATTTTTTATCACATGGGTTCCTTCCATCCATAGCAGTCTACAGTTTGAATTTGAGTGGTTACATTGCTCCAGGCCCATCCCTCAGCTTTTGACCAAAACAGAGGCGGGTGCCCGCTTTGTTATCGTTTCAATTGCGGATTCTAGCTTTAAGCAATAATGGTGTCATTACGATATGATCTCCCCGTCACAACACAGCTGTAAGAGGTGTCATGGCTTGTCTGTTCTCAAAGCTGTACTCACTGAGATCTTCTATTAATAATGAAGTCCCCATCATGGCCTTTAATAATGTACACCCCCCAATGACAAAGTCATTAGTCTGGCCCACAGCTGCTGTGTGTCAGGTAACATGGTGACGCCTGGAATAGTCTGCTTACTGCAGGGTTTCAACACAATTATAGTGGGGAGAGCCTTCTGTGGCCTGAGACTAAGCAGTGAATTGATATGTATGGATGAGGGTGTGACGTAACAGGGTGGTAGCCGTGGGTGATTGATTGGTTAAGATGTTAACTATGGATATCAATTTTAATAAAAATCATACATACATACATGGCCCTTCCGGTAATAGGAAAATATTATTTCACCTCAGTCAGACACAAAGATGCGTGAACACAAGTACATAGAGACACACATACCCACTCACCACAAGACACACCCCAGCCCCTCCAACACACACACAGGTGTACCTACCTGTTGATGCCGTGGCAGCTGCTCTGTTGGGGTCCAGTAGGGAGTGGATCCAGTTGGAAGCTCCCTGTTTGAAGTCTCTGAGCAGCAGGGCCGTGTCTCTCCTCACCATGCTCAGAGTGCTCACCTTCTCCACCTGCTTCTCTGCCTGGGGCTCCTCACCTGGGAGAGAGAGGGAGGGGGAGAGGGGAAATGTGGTACCCATCACTCATCAGCATTGATTGGCATGCACAAACACCACGCACTACACTCCGGTGCAGTAAACCATCTCTGCTCCCTCTCACACAGTCGTACCTGCGTAGGCGCTGAGACACCTGGAGAGCACACTGAGGGGCAGTAGGGGGTCAAAGAGGGTGAGCAGGCGGGAGGGCGAGGCGTAGGCGGTGAGCAGGATGGCAGGGTAGGCAGCTACGATGCCATCAGGCATTCGCACACCATGAGAGGCAGCGCGCATCGATGTTGTAATACACAGGTTACCACCGGCACTGTCACCGGCCAGACAGACATTCTCCCCCGTCCAACCTGAGAGAGGAGAGTCAGTCATTAGATTGAGGCAAAAAAGTGAGAGAGAAACAGCAAGAGGGAGAGAAAAGAGAAAATATTACTAAAAGTGAGAGTCTATATAACACTTCCAAGTCCCACTCTCTGTGCCCGTGTTTACATGGGGCAATGTTTAATCTTCTCCCACAATGTTTTATATTTGGAGACATAAGTTGAGACTATGACATTCAGTTGAGTGAGTTCCAAGCTAACCAGTCTTTAGCTTTCTGTCATAATAATCTATTAAGTACCAGGAAGTATCCATGGTAAATATTGAGATCATTGCGAATAAAGCCCACCTGAAAAAACAGGCATGTCCATTTACATATACACAGCATCAAAATGTTGTCAAAGACATTTTCCACTCTGGGATATTAAAGATCCTTTATTCTAAGATAAAGTGGTAGTGGTGTGTAGTCCTACCCAGCAGGTGGTGGTTCTTGATGGCCCAGCAGTAGGCGTAAAAGCAGTCCTCCAGGGCCCTGGGGAAGGGGGCATCAGGGGCCAGAGAGTAGTCCACAGACAGGATGGGCACACCCAGGTCCTGAGACCAGCTCTTCAGGTACGGCTGGAGAAGAAAGAAAGGGGGTGAATGGAGGTGAAAGGAGTGAGTGAACCCCCTACCAGGGCAGGCAGAGTGCTGTTTGCAGTTCTGAATGCTTCTTAGTGCCCCCTAGCTAGCTTTACAGGAGGTGGTGTTAAGGATAGGAGAAGAGGTCCTGGTATCAGATTCCCACCTTGCAGGTTCTGTAATGGTGAACTACCAACCCAACCTCAAACGTACACTGCAGAACTCCAGTGGTGGCTTGGTAATTCTGTTATGAAAATACCAGGTATGCGCACTGTGCTCACAAATGCAACATGACAACCTTGCTCTCACTACACAGGGGTGGTGTTAACCTGTTGTTGCTATGCAATTGGTATAGCTGTCATGGTGTCATGGTAGCTAAGTGATTAGCATTCTTAGAAACATACTTCTCAGATCAAAACATCCTTAGAATATTTGCTTTTATTATTATAACCTTGTACGGTCATCAAGTACTTAGCCTAGTCAGAGAGCGTACATCTGACAATAAATCTCATCTGACAATATTAGTCTGCCCTCTACAGAACACCTCTCCTCTTCTCTCTAAGCATCAGGGACAGTGTCAGTAGTGACAGCTCCGCCTCTCTAAACAATACACAGAGAGCCTCACCTCAGTGGCCCATGACTGGATGTGACCACATCACACTGCCAGACACCACCTCAACACCATCCCTGGGAATCTGCCCTGCACTCTTAAAGCCACGCTGTCATAATGGATCCCAGTCTGGCACCGCTGACGTGTGTGGTGTGTGTACCTGCGTGTCAATCTGAACGATCGCCATTGTCAGTACATGATGCGTTTTGACACCCGTCAGCACGGCTGGCCAGATCTGACAATCACAAGGTTTGCCAGCGGCCCCCATAGAGAGATGAATACCCACAGAACAACAGGCTGGGTCTAAACTGTCCTGATGAGAGGTGTGTATGGAAAGTATGCCCACCTATCCATAACCTTGCAGATCATCTCCTACTGCCGGGGTTACAGGGTGTAGTAGTTCCACTCCTCTGCAGAGACAGGCACTGTGGTTAATCTGCTTCTGGGCTAGCACCTCTGACACACACACTTGAGTGATTAAGTTGTGGCCCATCCATTATTGGGGGTCTGGATCAATGGGGTACTGAGAGGGACACCACAGACTTCTGCCCTCACACTACACAGCTCCCTCTGTGTGAGAGAGTGAGAGCTTCAGCCCTCAGACACTATCCATCTCCCTGAACACTCCAGGAGGAGGAGTGAAGGTGGCAGGAGGGGGAAAAGTGAAAAATGGAGACACCACAGACTCCTGCCCTCACAGGCTCTATCCATCCCCCCACTGGCCAGGGGGAAGAAGGAAGAACAAGAGTGGGTACAGTGCAGGAGGGAGGAGAGAGAAAAGAAAGCAAAGAGCCAAAGTGATTACAAAAATGACAGAAGAGGTCATTAGGACAAAGGAGAGTAGAGAACAAAGGGAATAATGATCAGAAAGGAGGAACGCGTAGAGGACAGGTTTAGAGGAGAGAGTCTAGAGATCACACACAGATAGGCCCTAATGGAAGATGTCTATGAAATATAAAGCCATAATAACTTCATGCAGAGTTCCAGGCTAATTCAACATGACAGGCTTGTTCCTCCTCAGATCACTTCCTATAGCCTCTGGTTGCTAGGCTATTGGAGATCAAGGGACTGCCAGTCCACTCTGGTTTCATGGTGACGCTTCTCAGTGGTTAAAAGTAGCCTGCTGGTTATATAATACAGCCCCCTGTCTCATCTGTTAGAGGCTGAGCTCTGAGCTGACCACTTCAAGAGGACAGGGGGAGAAGGAGAGAGAGGAGAGAATGAGGAGGGAGGAAAGAGACAGGAGTGGAAGAGGGGGTAAGGAGGGCTGGCCTGCACCAATTACTAGATAATAGAGTGATACAAATAAAGTCAGTGTGTGTCCATCAACCCTACAGGATGAATTAAACGGTCTTTAGCAGGAACGGCTCACTACAGGGAAGCCATGGAGTGAAAACACAATCATATCCTCAAGACCACCAAGTACCCCTCTAACAACGCAACTCCCAAACTGTTCATTAGAATGGTTTGATTCCAGTTAACTATAATATATTTAAAAAAGACATTGATGTCTTGAACACAGATAGGCTGTGGAGAGAACCAGGCCACACCATGGGCTCCCACCATAGAGACACTAGTTAGGTTAAAGGTGAAACGTGATGTCAATTCCTTACCAACGAACGAACGAGAGAGAACAGAATGTGTTGTTACCTCGTGAGACTTGGAGGTCTGGGCCACAAAGCCTCCTCCGTGGTAGTGAAGCAGGAGCCAGCGAGAAGGGGGGCTCTGCTTGGTCTTCATTCCCAGGGACAGGGAGATCGGACCCCCCTCAGAACGAGACAGGGACAGCAACGCCTCACTGTCCTACAGAGAGACAGACAGACAATCATAATCAAAAGGTAGAAAAATTGTTTTCACAATTGCTACAGATATTGATTTGTCTGTTTGCTTTACAGCTCTCTGTTGAACAATCCCTTCAGTCAGGATTAGCTGTGCGGTTTTTTCTCTGCTCCTGACTGTCCTTCCATCTCCACCAAAAACACACCATCCTCATTCCCATTCATTAACATTAGCAGGGAACAGCAGAGAGGCGTTCGCTTGTGTCCTCCACATAAAACGACAGCTCTTTGACTGAGCAGGATCAATGAGTGAGTTGAAAGTGTTGGCTGATATGTCTGGTTTAATACCAGACTACAGATGCTCAGCTCTGCTGTTCAATACCTCCCCAAATAAATAAATGTGAGTGTGTGTGTGTGAGGATTTAAAGGGATTAAGAGCCACGGATGAGCAGAGAAGACACTGTTGTTTACAACAGCTGCTCTCAGACAAAGGAAACGCAAACTAACAGAATCCCTTGATGTTCGAGCATTTCACGCAGGAAGAGGCTTCTCAACAGCTTGAAGCCAATTAATATGAGAAATACACACTGTCAGACTGCTGCTATTAAAGTTAGTACAGCGACAGCAGCACATTTTGATCTACCAGTTAAAAGGTTCTGCATGTCAGATTTGAAAGGTTAACAACAGTGAACTTTGATGTAGAATCAGCTGAGACTGGAATATAACCAGTATGAGACCAGGGTTGTATTCACTAGGAACCGAAGAACCAAGCGGGACCTACCTGCATTTGTCCAATACAAACTTGTTTATTTTGCAAAACGTTTTTCGATTATGCTTCTAGCCTTAATTTGTATTTTGATAACATACTTACAGTATTTCAAATTTTTGTGTGTATAGTATTGCTTACTATTTTTTTTTATCTTGGTTTCCATTGAACGCGCCATAAAAATAAAGGCATTTAAATGTATTATATGAAAACTGCCTTGGTCCTCCTTTTTCATCACATGTAAAGGTGGTTTGAAATGTGGCTTGAAATATCCGATCCCATGTACTTTTTGGCTGTTCAGACGGCAGGAAAAGTACGATTTGAATCAGATATAAAAAAAAATAAAAAAAATAGGATTTGAGTCACTTCAAAATGCCAATATGAACAAGGCTTTAGTTACCTGCCCCTCCCTCAGCTCGTAGGAGATCAGCCTCATCTGCACGGGGCCAGGGCCAGTGTGGGCCGACGGGGCCTCTATGGTGACAGTGAGGTGCGGATTGGCCACCAGCGGGAGGTCAAAGGGCACAGGGGGCACCGAGAGGGCACGGTTCACCTTCACCTGGGTGGACGTCATACTGGCTAGACTCTGAGGGGACGAGTAGAAGGCAAGGAGGAAGAAGATTACTTTGTCATCCGTCACAGATACACCGCAATGTTTCAGTCTTTTCCTTCAGGAGGAGGGACAAGAAAGAAAGAGTGAAGGCAGAGGGCAAATCAGATAAACATTCATAATTCACCATATCATTTTATTATTTTGTTTTGAACTTCCGGTCATTTGTAGGTCAATAAACTTGACAAAAAGACAAAGCTGAGAGCATCTCCTCATGGCAGGAAAGCATCCAGTAAAATCTAAACACAGTGACAGTATTACAAGCTCTGTAACTACATAACTATGAGACGCATGAAAGAGAGTTAAGATTGTCTCAGCGTTTGTCCTGTTGGCTAACGCATGCAAGGGAAGAGTACTCTACCACTGAGCTGTACATCCCAGCGCAAGGGAAGAATATTCTACTAGCGACCCATTCCAAAGTCCATCCAGTGGTCAGTGACTCACAGATAGAATCTCAGTCTCTGTGATGTTCCAGAAGGCCTTCCAGAAGTGGACGTCCAGGTTCTGAGTGATGCGTTCAAACTCCGCCCCCCTTAGCTCCGGGTCAATGGCGTACTTCCCTGAGGTAAAGAAGGAGCTGGCTGCTACACCTGGAGAAAGAGGGAAGGGGGAGAGAAGATAGTGGAGAGATGGTTGTAGGAGGGAGGCAAGAAGGAGAGGGTGATAAAGACAGTTGCAGGTAAAAAAAAAGAGTGGGTCAAGGTAGTGGAAGTGGGTCAAGGTAGTGGAAGTGGGTCAAGGTAGTGGAAGTGGGTCAAGGTAGTGGAAGTGGCAGAGGGAAAAATGTATAGGTATGGATAAAGATGAATGAAAAGAAAAGGGACAGGGAAGAGGAGAGGGAGTAGCTAACATCAAATCACCACCTCACTGAGACAGAAACACAGGGAGGGGGAGGCAGAGACAGCGCGATGGCCATGAGTGGAGGCAGTACATGCTACTGTTAAACAGAACTCTTTCAATCCCTGTAGCTACAGGAGTGTCTGGATGGGACAGAGCAATGGTCACTTGTTGTCCAGGAGAGCTGAACTATATGGCTATTTGTTCTGCCACAGCACTAAAACAGATTCCCCTAATCTAATTAAATCACCAAGACTTGGTTAATAGGTGACCATGGGGATAGAGTGACCATGTCAAAGGCTGGCTCTATGTCCCAGACAGACTATAGCAGTGGTCAAGGGGGACAGATACTCACCATACGGTGCAATACCTCCTTGCTCCACTGGGAAGCAGCATAAAGCACAAGACAGTGTTCGATCAAATCGTTTGTGTGTGCGGTCACATCCTTTATAAACAACAGGTGTAGACTAACAGTGAAATGCTTACTTGTGTGTGCTGTATGGAAAAAGTGTTTCTGTACTCATAAGTGTCCATATATCCATGACCTATGAAATGTTGGAATCCTTCTAGACTGTAATGTCATTTGGGGATTAAGAAAGAATTTAAAATGTGTGTGTGTGGGTTAATGGGCAATGTAAGTAAGTCTTCCTTTAACCTCTCTTGGGTAGGGGGCAGTATTTTCACCTCCGGATGAAAAGCGTGCCCAAAGTAAACTGCCTGTTCCTCAGGCACAGAAGCTAGGATATGCATATTATTGGTAGATTTGGATAGAAGACACTACAGTTTCAAAAACTGTTAAAATAATGTCTGAGAATAACAGAACTGATATGGCAGGTGAAAACCTGAGAAAAATCCATTCAGGAAGTGGAATTATTTTCATGTAGCTGTTTTTCAACTCAATGCCTATAGAGAATCCAATGGGTTAGGAATCAGATTGACATCTAGTGGAAGCCATAGGAACTGCAGTCTTTAGACATGGTGAGAGGACAGAGGAACTCTGCAGACCTGATTCGGCGAGCTCCGTTTGTTATTTTTCCTTTCTATTGAAAACGGTATTGTCCGGTTGAAATATTATTGATTATAAAGACAAACAACCTGAGGATGAATTATAATCATCGTTTGACATGTTTTGACAAACTTTACCGGTACTTTTAGTATGTATTCGTCTGCCTGCTGTGACCGCCTTGGAGCCATTGGATTACTGAACAAAACGCACCAACAAAACTGAGTTTTTGGGACATAAAGAGGGACTTTATCGAACATTTACTGTGTAACTGGGAGTCTTGTGAGTGCAACCATATGAAGATCAAAGGTAAGTGTTGTATAGCACACTATTACTTATACCTAACATAAGGACAGGACATGAAACGGGAGTAGAAATTAGCGTGGACATTGGGGGGGGGGTTACAGGGTGCCCTAAAGGGACCAAACTAGAATATCAATACACAACATATTCCTCCCCCTTTTACATTTGATGACTCATAAGGAAAAAGTAAATATTCACTGTTTTGCCTATTGTTTTCTTTTTAATATAAGTTATCTTTATGTAAGTAAATTAACTTTTCAGAATAACCTCTTCTAAACTAGGGATAGAGGGTAGACTGCCTCAGTCCCCAGACCTGGGGTGTATTCTGCCCCAATGTCAGTGGTTAGTCTGAACTAAATAGTCAACCTGTCAGGGTGTTGTCTTTTTCTTGCAGTGTAATGACGACGTACAGGTGAGTCTACAGTCACATTATCGCTGAGTCGGAGTGGTGATGGTGTATGCCCAGACTGGGGTGAAACAGTACCCTGAGTAGGCACTCTTGACTGGTTCAGGTGAGTCTGGAGCACTTTCCACATTCGTAGGTTGCTGCAGAGGATGTTCAGGTGATAGCTCATAGTCGTGGTAGGTCTCCAGTAGCCGATCTTAGTTCGTCATTTGACAGGAGTCATCTGAGGTTGGTTCCTTGCAAAAGTTGATCCGCTTGTCTTCTCCATATGATGTTCTCCGGTGTGTGAACTGTGTAGGACACAGGCCCTGTTTGTGCAACCACTGTGGCTGGTATCCACTTTGGAGCTTTGCAGTAGTTCCGAGCAAGAACTCGCTCTCCAGCTATGAAGCTTCTGTGTTTTGCTTTGCTCTGTCTCTCCACCTGTGCTCGCTGTTGTGTCTGTACAAACGGTCTCGTCTTTGGAGGTCTCAGGAGGTCGAGTCGCGTGTGAAGCCGTCTTTTCATCATGGCTGACGCGGGGGCCACTTTGGTTGTAGCATGGGGAGTGTTTCTGTAAGTTAACAGGAGGTGTTTAGACACCTATTGAGGGAGCTGGCAAGCCGAAGCGACTGAAGATTGACCGTAGCTCTTCGATGGTTCTTTCAGCTGAGGTGCTCTTCATCACTGTGACCTCAGGCCATTTGCATCAACTACGACTAAGAACATACGATCTTCCAGTGGGCCTGCATAGTCTGTGTGGACTCGCTGCCAAGGCTCCTCTGGGAAGTCCCATGGGTGTAGTGGCGCTAGCTGAGGCATCTTATCTTTTGACATGCAGAACATGACTTGACCTCGTCTTCGATAGCTGCGTCCAGACCTGGCCACCAAAAGTAGCGGCGGGCAATCTCCTTCATTCACACCATGCCACAGTGCCCTGAATGGAGTTCTTCAAGCACCTGCCTTCTCAGTGGCGGTGGTATGATGACTCGAAAACCACATAGCAAGCGTCCAAACTGAACTGTGAGCTCGTTTCTCCTCACTAGGTAAGGTTGTAGGCTGTCCAACATTTCTCCTTTTCCACGAGTGACAATGTCCACGACCGCCGACATCACTGGATCAGTGTGGGTGACCTTTTTCACTTGGACAGAAGTAACTGGGGCGTTCGTCACTTCCTTAAAGTAGAAGATTTCAGCCTGGGAGTGCTCAGTGTGTGCGACAGGTAAGGGAAGCCTTGAGAGGCCGTCTGCATTGCAGTGCTGCTCAGACCTTCGGTACTTGATATCGTACTGGTGAGCAAATAACAACCATCGCTGCATGCAAGCGACGGAATGCCGGTGGTGTGGGGACCAAAGATGGAGGTGAGGGGTCTATGGTCCGTCAGCAGTGTGAATCAACGGCAAAACAGAAACTGATGAAATGTCTTTACTCCAAACACAATGACGAGCGCTTCACGCTCTATCTGTGCATAATTGCTCTCGGCTTTACTTAAGGTCCGTGATGCAAAAGCGATTGGCCTTTCTTCACCTGATGGCATGATGTGTGAGACAACCGCACCAACGCCATAAGGCGATGCATCACATGCCAACTGTAATGGCAAGTTGGGGTTGAAGTGAGTTAGGGCCTCTGACTGAGCTAAGGCCGTTTTCACTTTCTTGAAAGCCTCCTCACATCTGTCTGTCCACTTCCACTGTTGGGTTGTGTTCAAAAGTACATGCAGTGGCTTTAACATGTTAGCTAGGTTTGGCACAAAGATTGTGTAGTATGTCAGTAGTCCTAAGAATGATCACAGCTGACTCACGTTCTGTGGGGATGAAGCTTCCGCAATATCTTTGCTGTCTGAGGCTGTATAGAAGGAGAAACTACATCACCTTACACTACAGCCCACAAAGATGACTCTGAAAACATACAGTGAGAGGAAGCGTGACCAAAGGTTTTATGGCGTATGGGACAGGTCTAGCTTTGAAGCATTTGGGTTGCTGTCTGGTTTCAGTCAGGTTATGTCCTTTATTCTGCCAAGTTCTCCTTTGAACACATCTGCGTGTTTCCTCAATATCCCTTGTAGGTTGGTGTCCTCTTTTGCAGCCATGTGAATTTCCTGCCAGTTTAGTTTGATCTTTACCAGCCATGTGCGTCCTAGCAATGCTGGATGGTTACCTTTCACAATGTAGAGTGGTAGCTTTACCTTCTGTTTGTTGAGCTCCACTGTAACAATCATACTTCCTCTCACTGTATGTTTTCAGAGTCATCTTTGTGGGCTGTAGTGTAAGATGATGTAGTTTCTCCTTCTATACAGCAAAGATATGGCTGCTCCAATGTCCACTTGCATCCGTACTGCGTTTCCATCCAGTAGCGGTGTCACCCAGTACCCGTCCGTATCCATTGTCTGAAATTAACATAACATGCAAAAATTCCTCCCCTTCAGACACTTTGTTCATCCTCTGTGTGCTCCATTTTATGCACTTTCTTTTTGTACTTCCTGAAGTGGCTTTTCCTTTGTTCAGTACTTTTGTTTGATTGTGTCTTTTGGTTTTTACATGCACATTCGATGTGACCCGTTTTTCCACAACTTCTGCAGTCTAAGTCTTTGCACCAACACTCCTCTGCTTGGTGATCTGGTTTCCCACAGCAATAGCATGGCTTCCCACCTCCTGCCTTGTTTTTTAACCACGTAGACACCTTATGCACTTTGGTCGATGCACTTAGCTGTTGTGCGTCTTTATTTGCCATTTCCATTGACGTACTCAACATTACAGAGAGCAATAGAAGTTACTCTCAGTCAAAAGGCGTTTCTGAATTGCCTCGCTGCGCATGCCACACATTAACCCATCACGTATAGATAGGGTCACTCATTGCTCGCCCAAATTCACAGTTTTCAGATTACTGTTTCAAACAGCCACAAACAGATTGATTCCCTCCCCTCTTGATTTCTCTTATGAAACCGGAATCTCTGCGATTATCAGTGGTTTGGGAGAATGTCTTTTTAAAAAGGTAGACAATTTCATCATATGATTTATCACCAGGTTTTTCAGGCATTACTAGGCTGCGCAATAGATTGAATGTTTTTCCTCCCATAAGTCAAAAATGTTGGCACAACGACTTCTGCTTTAATTCCATTTGCCAACACAAAGTACTCAATACGTTCTGTGTAAGAACTCCATTGTTCCACAGATTCATCAAATGTTCCTACATTTCCAATCAATGCAGATATTTTCGGTTTATTTTTATTTCGCACACTTTTCAGACGGTCCCGTACTCCCAGACCCTTTTCTTTTTTTTAACTCATGCTGACTTCACTTTCTCACGCAGCAAAATTCTTTCTATCCCTCGAGGCCGTGACATCAAAGGCTAGCTAGCATCACTCAACTGGTTAGCTCCACGTTTTGTTTGAGTTTTTCTAAAGCGGATTTTTTTTTTTTACTCAGACTTTCTGCAGAAGATGAGCACAAACGTGAGAACGTTTCTTCCTCGTCTCCAGTTTTGTTGTAAAGCACACTATTACTTACACAACTAATAAAAGGACAGGACATGAGACAAGAATAGAAATTAACGAGGGCATTGTTTCATGCGTTTCCCAGGAAGACCATTCAATGTAGGTAAGCCAAGGGGAGTTACAGGCGCCCTAAAGGGACAAAACTAGAATATCAATACACAACATTAAGGGATTAATTTTATCGCCTGACTTTTGACTCCTCTACCTGGCTGGAAAATGCTTGTATGCGTTTGTGTGCTGGGCGCTGTCCTCAGATAATCGCATGGTATGCTTTCGCCGTAAAGCCTTTTTGAAATTTGACACAAGGCTGAATTAACAAGAAGTTAATCTTTAAACCGATGTAACACACTAGTATGTTTTATGAATTTTTATTATGAGTATTTCTGTTTTTGGCGCTATGCAATTTCACCGGCTTCTGGCCAGGCCACGCTAGCATCCCACATTCCTTAGAGGTTAAGGTTAATAATGTATTGTATCTAGCATTGATATTCACCCTCACAATCCCTTCACGTCGACTGAGTTGCCATGTCAGTAGAATGGTTTAGGATGTAAATGAGAATTTATTAATGATTGAGTGGCTTTTGTTTCCATCAATAGGGAGGTTTGCTGGAGCCACTGACCAATGCCTGACTGGTTGCGCCTGTAGTTCTCTCCAAAGGCCACCAGGCCGATGGCTATGGTCTGCAGACAGGGACGGATGGCTGGAGTGAACTGGAAGAGGAGACATGAACACAAATCACTCTAAAATATTTTTCCCTGAGGCTAACCAAAAGGGCCTCAGTCATTCCAAAAGTATTCCTCCCTCCAAATCTCCCCCCTACCTGGAATCCAAGGCAGCGTCCGTAGAAGCATCCCTTGTGCATGGAGGAGTACTCCCGGACAAAGCTCTGGCTGAGGCCGCTCTCCTCATGGAAGAAGAGGTTCCCGTGGCTGTTGTCGTGCAGCAGTCGCTGGGCCAGGTAGAGCAGGGCTCTCAGCTGACATAGGGCCGAGCAGTAGGCCTCCATCTCCCCTGCGTTGTGGGCCGTCCGAAAGAAGATGCTGCGTCGGTTGGTGGAGATGTAGCGCCCCTTGTGGATGATGTGGAGAATGCAGCAGCGCACCACCTAGGAGAGGGGTGGGAGGAAAAAGAGAAAGAAATAGGCAGGAGGAGGAAAAGTGCTTGTGTGAGAGAGAAATAACATTAAAAAAGAGAATGTCAGAGCAAAAAACAACAGGTACAGAAAAGGAGTGTGAGAGACCATGAAAAAAGGTGGAGACAGAAATTGAGACTATTTAATAGAGGTAAGCAGCTGGCAGAGAGGTGGTCATGATTTCTCATCAATAAAAGAGGGATCCTGAAAAGGTTCTATCGTGACAATCAATTGGTAGAAAAAAGAAAAAAAAGCGGAAATAAAAATAAACTTGAGGCATACGATGCTGGTGTTGGGTTTTCCGCAATTTTGAGGCCATCAGGCACACACACATATACATATACACATATACATATACACATATACATATATATATATATATATGCACTAAGGACACTCAAAAACACAACACACACACTCCCTCAATCTCTCTTAACTAGGGAGTTGTCACACATACAGACAAACAAACCCAGCCATTCTACCTTGACTAGAGAGCGGTATCCGTTGGCTGGTATGTGTGGGTCAAAGTCAAAGTGGTGGTAGACAGCAGCAAAGCCGGAGATGACAGGTTCCAGGCTGCTGGCGTGCTCTTGGATCAGGGTCATGGTGTCCACCAGTCGCTGTGCCGCGCCCCCCTGGGCCCCCTTAGCACCCTCAGAGAAGAACGTAGCATTCTCCTCACACACACTGTACAGGGCAGTAAACACGGCCTTGGTGTCCATCACTGGGGGGGGGGAAGAGAGAAACAATCAGCATGCAACACCATACAAAGACTGATCCTGTCTTATTCCCCCAAAATAGGCTATACTTAATACTCACTTTATTCAAATGGCTGACCCACTATAGCCAGCCTTATACAACAGGTGATTTGGAGTAAGAGTCTATCCCATGACATACTAGACAACATACACATAGCCACATTCAGAAAAACAGGCATTGTTGGCATCATTACCCTAGCAACGCAATACTGCTGTTACTAGGGTGGCACATTTTGGGTAATATTCAGAGGTGGAAAATTTCCGTGGGAATATATGGGAATTAATATTAATACCATTTAAATGTCGATGTTTTTTGCTTTGGAGATATTTACCATATCATATGGAGCCCGAAACAAACCTTTTACCTTATCATAAGTAGACAATTGAAAATGATTAAATCCTTCCAATAGAAATAAAAACACTTTGTTACGAATTGAATGAGTTGACTTCACATGGAATGATTTCACTGAACAAAAGGGAATATTGAATGATCCATGGCATCTCCCAAAAACATTTTCAACATACATCTGTAAAATGATAGTCCAGAAACTAAAGCTTTGGTTGTCTTCCTCCGTCTGTCTTCCATGTCTTCTCCCTGGACCTCAATGTCCACCTCTTGAACATCAGACTCTGAGGCCTCATCTTCACTGTTACTTTCCAACCCTGTTGAGGATGGCTCGTTGTCAGGCTCAAAAAGCTTCAAATTTGCCTGGATGGCCACCAATGGCCACCAATTTTTCAACACTTGTATTGGTCAGCCTGTTGCGTGCTATGGTGTGTGTGTTCCCAAACAAGGACCAGTTGCACTCTGAGGCGGCTGATGTTGGTGGGATTTGGAGGATAATGGAGGCAACAGGGGAAGGAGCCTCAGATCCACAAAGTCCCTTCCACCAGGTGGCTGATGAGATATGTTGGCACGACTGTCATATCATACGACTGGCAAAGCCTTTGCCTGGAAGTGTACTTTGCCAGACTGCCAAGAACCATCCAGGCCAAGGTGGCGAGACACAGTAGTGATGACACCATAGGCCTTGTTGATCTCTGCACGAGACAGGATGCACTTGCCAGCAAACTTTGGGTCCAACATGTACGCTGTGGCGTGTATGGGCTTCAGGCAGAAGTCTTCACGCTTTTTGGTGCATTTCAGAACAGCAGTTTCCTCTGCTTGGCGCAACAGTGAAGTGAGCAGGGCAGTACGGATTTCTTCTCTTACGTCTACAAGCAGAGTCTGATGGCATTGTCTCCCTCAATCCATTTAATGGCTACTGCTATAGATTTCAGGAGTTTCAGGCCGCTTCCCACTCTCTCCCAAAATACATCATCTGGGAGGATCCTCTTGATGGGGCTGTCCATATCAACAGATTGATATGGACATTTATTGGAGACTCCTTCCCCTCCAGAAGACTGCCAAACAAGATGACAACACCACCAGCAGCTTCAATGTGGTGCTCTTATTCTTCTCAATTTGCTTAGAGAGGTAGATTGGTGCTATAATTTGACCCTTCACATACCTAACCATTTCCTTGGCTCTCCTGTAGAGTGTATCCATTGTTTTCAGTACCATAATGTCCTTGAGGAACAGATTCAATGCATGAGCCGTGTAATGTGAGGGTAGGACTCCTCCACTTTAGACCAAGCAGCCTTCATGTTCGCAGCACTGTCTGTCACCCGTGAAAATACCTTCTGTGGTCCAAGGTCATTGATGACTGCCTTCAGCTTATCTGCAATGTAGAGACCGGTGTCTGTTGTCCCTTGTAGAATACTGGTTGAGGGGAGATGATAAAGCTAATTATTCCTTGCCCACAAACATTCGACCACCCATCAGAGATGATTGCAATACAGTCTGCTTGCTCGGATTTGCTTGACCTTCACTTGAACTCTGTTGAACTCTGCATCCAGCAAATGAGTAGATAAAGCATGTCTGGTTGGAGGGGTGTATGCTGGGCGAAGAACATTCAGAAATATCTACCAATACACATTGCTTGTGAGAATCAGAGGTGAACCAGTTGCATACACAGCTCGAGCAAGACATTCATCAGCAACTCTGACTACGTTCCTCCATTGCTTAAAAAAAACCTTCTGATTCAAGGAGGACCATGAGCTGTTGCTATCGATAAGATGTCCGATTCATAATTTTCACTTCTAATAGAAGTATAGGGACTTCTGTCAGAGGTTGCTTGTTGTGAGCGCTGAGGGAACTTTATGCACCTGGCCAGATGATTCTGCATCTTTGTTGCATTCTTCACATATAATTTGGCACAGTATTTGCAAGTGTACACAGCTTTTCCTTCTACATTAGCTCCAGTGAAATGTCTCCACACAGATAGGAAAAAGCCAAGGGCACTGTAAAGATTAGGGGAAAAAAAAGTAATAATAATTATATATATATATTTTTAAATACCATTCCATGTACAGATAAATAGTTAAGCCGTTAGATTAAACTCCTTTGTAAGATAAATGGTTTAAAATTAAACATGGAAACAGGTGAATTAACACTCAGTTAGCAGGCTCGAGCAAGCTAAAACCCACATGGTAGCAAAAACTGACTAGCAGAAATTGTTAACATTAGAAATGATTTAAACACACTTTGCTGTAAGCTACTATTTACTAGTTATCAAAAAATCATGTATATCATCAAATATATTCACCCAAATCAGTATTTTAGTCAAAACTTACCAGAAAGCATGTAGTCCTTGGCTCAGACAGTGTTGTAGTGTGGGCTCAATAGCATCTCATTAGTGTGCAATATCTTGTGAATCAGCTGTACATGTGATGAAGAATACATTGTGCATGCAGAGGGTTGCAATTCAATTGGGAATAGTTTAACCAAAATATGCCACAAGACCTAGAATTGCCTTGTGTATCCCGCAAAAAAAGGTTCACGGTTATAAGCTAACTTTCTTGATGAATTTAAGCAAAATTCCCCAAATTCCCAAGGTTGAACTTCCCATGGAAAATTCCCGAAATGTTTGACCCTTTGCAACCCTAGCGGTTCCAGATCCACAGTCTCATCTGCCACTGTAAAAAGCATTGAGACGTTCCGACATTTGCAACATTGAAATTTGATCTCCACTGGGTACTGTAATAATGAATGTGTCGAGTCGGGACGAGACAGAAAGCTTTTCTCTGCCGGTCGAAATCATGAATCAGCATAGTTTTTCTGGATATATACAAAGAGATGTCAATAGAAAAACAGGTCAAATGAAACAAAAATGCAGCTCGTTTGCCATCTTTCAACTTCAGTCTGAAGTGATTGTGTTAAGTGTGTAGCTAGCAAGGGGGAAGAGCCTCCATAGCAACCATTTTTGGTTAGTTGTGCTTTACATGGCCGTCAGAAAAAGACCATGTCACAACCATGATAAATGTCCTAACAGATGGCCTCATGTATTATTGCTTAAGTATAGAAGCTGATTGAGTGAAATGTTGCACAAGCTGAGAAAACTAAATACAAGCTTCATTCCTCTAAGACAGTCATGTAACAGGAGCAGAGAGCAAGTGGTGGAACACACCATGTTGCTGTCTTCTCCGCTCTCTTTTTCCACTCTTATGGTCCCCAAGGGAGATACATGACTGAAACCATTTCTGAGGAGTTCATCAAACAGAGTAACCATGCATTAACAGTGAACTGAACTGCCATCCAAGCAATTAAAACCTAACGCCCTGGTGGACTCCTTGTGGAGTAGCCAGGCTGCCTGCTGTATTGAGTTCTAGTGAACCACCTGAGATCAATTTGCAGAGGCACAGGGCAGAGCAGCCCAGGTGCCACAGGTACTTACTGTATAGAATGACAAAGCTGGAGAGAGAGCAGAACAAGGGGAACAACTACTCCAAGTCTCAGAGCGATGCTTGAAGCATTGCGAAGAGCTGCTGGCAAACGCACAAAAGTGCTGTTTGAATGAATGCTTACAAGTCTGCTGGTGCCTACCATCACTCAGTCAGACTGCTCTAGCAAATCATAGACTTAATTGTAACATAATGACACAGAAATACGAGCCTTAGGTCATTAATATGGTCGAATCCGGAAACAATCATTCCGAAAACAAAACGTTTATTCTTTAAGTGAAATACGGAACCGTTCCGTATTTTATCTAACGGGTGGCATCCGTAAGTCTAAATATTGCTGTTACATTGCACAACCTTCAATGTTATGTCATAATTACGTAAATTTCTGGCAAATTAGTTCGCAATGAGCCAGGCGGCCAAAACTGTTGCATATACACTGATTCTGCGTGCAATGAACGAACGCAAGAGAAGTGACACAATTTCATCTGGTTAGTATTGCCTGCTAACCTGGATTTCTTTTAGCTAAATATGCAGGTTTAAAAATATATACTTCTGTGTATAGATTTTAAGAACGGCATTGATGTTTATGGTTAGGTACACATTGGAGCAACGACAGTCCTTTTTCGTGAATGCGCACTGCATCGATTATATGCAATGCAGGACACGCTAGATAATCTAGTAATATCATCAACCATGTGTAGTTATAACTAGTGATTATGATTGATTGTTTTTTATAAGATAAGTTTAATGCTAGCTAACAACTTATCTTGGCTTCTTACTGCATTCGCGTAACAGGTAGGCTCCTCGTGAGGCAGGTGGTTAGAGCGTTGGACTAGTTAACCGTAAGGTTGCAAGATTGAATCCCTGAGCTGACAAGGTAAAAAAAATAAAAAAATAAAAAAAAACTGTTGTTCTGCCCCTGAACAAGGCAGTTACCCCACCATTCCTAGGCCGTCATTGAAAATAAGAATGTGTTCTTAACTGACTTGCGTCGTTAAATACATTTAAAAAAAATGTATGTATATATATATATATTTTTTTAAATGTATTTAACGAGGCAAGTCAGTTAAGAACACATTCTTATTTTCAATGACGGCCTAGGAATGGTGGGGTAACTGCCTTGTTCAGGGGCAGAACAACAGTTTTTTTTTTTTTTTACCTTGTCAGCTCAGGGATTCAATCTTATATATATATAATTGATTTTTTAATCTGCGTCCAAAAATACCGGTTTCCGATTGTTATGAAAACTTGAAATCGGTCGACCTCTACTAAAGGCCACTTATTCTATATGAAGAAAAGCGAGAAGGAATGGAATAAGGAAGGCAATACAGGTACAATGCCTCTCAGAGAAATGGTGGGCCAGCCACAGACATTTATGGTACTGTACAAGTCAGTCAGAGGGGCCATCACTTTGCTGTGAGGAATCTCAACCTCCTAACAACCAGGCAGCAACTTGTCACACACACACACACACACCAGTGAATCTCCCCATCACTACATCTGTCTCCATTTGTGTCTCACATCAGAAAGCAATGGAATGACACTAGGCGTGTGACGTCTACCACTTGGTGGAGGGGGAGAGTCCAAAACATCACAGCATTGAAGAAAAATGTATTATCAGGCTTATTCATTGCCAATTACTTATCCTCCTCCAAAGCATGAAGCAAATAATGTGTAATTTACCTGGTATTCTTCAGTTGACTGCTACATTGAGTACACCCTATGCGTTGGCCTACACTACCCAACCACCCTCTCTCCAATTCCCCAAATGCTCAGCCTCCATCACCAAGCATCCCAGAATGCAGCACACCCTTTGGGACAAAACTCCTTCTCTTCCACTAGCTCTTCGTATGCCATTTCATTTTCTCCCTCTCTCCCTCCCTCTCTCCCTCCCTCTCTGTGTCACAAACCAAGTATCTATAGTTAACCAGAAACAGAGGGAGGGTGTGTGTGCGCACATTGCTGCTGGACAGAGTTGGTGGCAATGTGTCCAAAAGAGTGTGTCTAATGCTGGGCCCAGGGGCCACCAGTAACTGGACATGAGACACAAGTATAGCAACACTGAAACAGACGCTGGTTTAGCAAGAGCTTAGTACAACCAGATTCTTACACATTACATGACAAATTCATTAGGTTTTGTGATTAAGTAAATCCGAAACCTAAACGGAACCTAAAAGCAGCATGGAATTCTATTAAAACTTGGTATCTGAAGTTGAAAGCAAAAAAACATTTGAAAACGTAAGGCCTTGTTTTATTTTAGAAATTCTATGCATGTAATTTCCTATTGGTTCAAGTTATTGGGAATATAATCTACTGGGCATATATGGAACATTCCCGCGACTTGCACACTGCCACACTGAAAGGAAGAATACAGAGGGCGAGATGCAAGAGGCTTAAACAAATAGGGGGGCGCACAATTGGCCCATCATCTTACGGGTTAGGGGAGGGTTTGGCTGGGGTAGGCAATCAATGTAAAATAAGAATTTGTTCTTAACTGACTTGCCTAGTTAGATAATGGTTAAATAAAATAAAAACGAGGAATGGCACAGGGAGAAAGTGATCTATTTACCTAGTTCTGCTTGTTCTTGTGCATTAGATGCAAGAAACACTAAACACAAACGTGGACACCCCTTCAAATTAGAAGACATGCCATGCAATCTCCATAGACAAACATTGCCAGAAGAAAAGCCTTATTGAAGAGTTCAGTGACTTTCACAGTGGCACCGTCATAGGATGCAACTATCCAACAAGTTCGTTTGTAACATTTCTGCCCTGGTCAACAGCAAGTGAAAAAAATAGTGACAAAGTCTTCTGTGAGAAGTACAGGCACATGGTGTATCACAGAGTACACTAAACATTATGAACACCTTCCTAATGTTGAGTTGGCTTGATGTCCTTTGGGTGATGGACCATTCTTGATACACATGGGGAAACTGTTGAGTGTGGGGAAACTTGAGTGTGAAAAAACAGCAGCATTGCTTTTCTTGGTACAAATTGGTGCACCTGGCACCGACTACCATACCCTGTTCAAAGGCACTTACAGTGGGGCAAAAAAATATTTAGTCAGTTACCAATTGTGCAAGTTCTCCCACTTAAAAAGATGAGGCCTGTAATTTTCATCATAGGTACACTTCAAATATGACAGACAAAATGAGAAAAAAAATCCAGAAAATCACATTGTAGGATTTTTAATGAATTTATTTGCAAATTATGGTGGAAAATAAGTATTTGGTCACCTACAAACAAGCAAGATTTCTCACAGACCTGTAACTTCTTCTTTAAGAGGCTCCTCTGTCCTCCACTCATTACCTGTATTAATGGCACCTGTTTGAACTTGTTATCAGTATAAAAGACACCTGTCCACAACCTCAAACAGTCACACTCCAAACTCCACTATGGCCAAGACCAAAGAGCTGTCAAAGGACACCAGAAACAAAATTGTAGACCTGCACCAGGCTGGGAAGACTGAATCTGCAATAGGTAAGCAGCTTGGTTTGAAGAAATCAACTGTGGGAGCAATTATTAGGAAATGGAAGACATACAAGACCACTGATAATCTCCCTCGATCTGGGGCTCCACGCAAGATCTCACCCCGTGGGGTCAAAATGATCACAAGAACGGTGAGCAAAAATCCCAGAACCACACGGGGGGACCTAGTGAATGACCTGCAGAGAGCTGGGACCAAAGTAACAAAGCCTACCATCAGTAACACACTACGCCGCCAGGGACTCAAATCCTGCTTAAGCAGGGGGACACATGTCCAGGCCCGTCTGAAGTTTGCTAGAGAGCATTTGGATGATCCAGAAGAAGATTGGGAGAATGTCATATGGTCAGATGAAACCAAAATATATAACTTTTTGGTAAAAACTCAATTCGTTGTGTTTGGAGGACAAAGAATGCTGAGCTGCATCCAAAGAACACCATATCTACTGTGAAGCATGGGGGTAGAAACATCATGCTTTGGGGCTGTTTTTCTGCAAAGGGACCAGGACGACTGATCCGTGTAAAGGAAAGAATGAATGGGGCCATGTATCGTGAGATTTTGAGTGAAAACCTCCTTCCATCAGCAAGGGCATTGAAGATGAAACGTGGCTGGGTCTTTCAGCATGACAATGATCCCAAACACACCGCCCCGGCAACGAAGGAGTGGCTTCGTAAGAAGCATTTCAAGGTCCTGGAGTGGCCTAGCCAGTCTCCAGATCTCAACCCCATAGAAAATCTTTGTAGGGAGTTGAAAGTCCATGTTGCCCAGCAACAGCCCCAAAACATCACTGCTCTAGAGGAGATCTGCATGGAGGAATGGGCCAAAATACCAGCAAGTGTGTGAAAACCTTGTGAAGAATTACAGAACGTTTGACCTCTGTCATTGCCAACAAAGGGTATATAACAAAGTATTGAGATAAACTTTTGTTATTGACCAAATACTTATTTACCACCATAATTTGCAAATAAATTCATTAAAAATCCTACAATGTGATTTTCTGGAGAATTTATTTTTCTCATTTTGTCTGTCATAGTTGAAGTGTACCTATGATTAAAATTACAGGCCTCTCATCTTATTAAGTGGGAGAACTTGCACAGTTGGTGGCTGACTAAATACTTTTTTGCCCCACTGTACATATTTTGTCTTGCCCATTCACCCTCTGAATGCAACACATACACAATCCTTGCATCAATTGTCTCAAGGCTTAAAAAGCCTTCTTTAACCTGTCTCCTCCCCTTCATCTACACTGATTGAAGTGGATTTAACAAGTGACATTAGGTTGTGTATATTCACCGTTTATGCAAGTTTGAGACAATTCCTCAATACATGCTAAATAGTAGAGATCACATTTGGGATCAAGCTCATGATTCACTCATTGTAAATGCAAAAAGGCTGAAGCATGGGGTTACCCATTTATTTATAGCCACTACGGGTGATATTTCTTATTGCTAACAGCATACCTGATAATATGGACCAACCTATATGCAAGGTCCAATATGTAAAAATGATTTGAAATCATTTTACGAATACTATTGGGCTCAGTTCTGGAGGTGGAAATTATATTTTTGATGGTGTCATTTTATTTTAATTCATTTTGGAATAGAATGTAATTTTATAAAGTCAGCAGAACAGCTTCTCAGTTATGTACTACCTAAACTTGTGCAATTTGCTCACTGATCTTTCATTGTCAGTTTATTTATTATTTATTTTATTTTATACCCCCCTTTTTCTGCCCAATTTCATAGTATCCAATTATTAGTAGTTACTATCTTGTTTCATCGCTACAACTCCCGTATGGGCTCGGGAGAGACGAAAGTCGAAAGTCATGCGTCCTAGAAACACAACCCAACCCGTACTGCTTCTTAACACAGCGCGCATCCAACCCGGAAGCCAGCCGCACCAATGTGTCGGAGGAAACACTGTGCACCTGTCGACCTTGGTTAGCACGCACTGCGCCCGGCCCGCCACAGGAGTCGCTGGTGCCGCAATGAGACAAGGATATCCCTACCTATTTGCAACAGACACAGAGAGCGCGCAAGACCGAGAGAGCGCAAGACAGAGTTTAGCTCTGAACATTGGAAGAGCAATCTGATCTAATGTGACGACTGCAACATAATGCAGTATTGGGAGGTGCTTAATAATATAAAGACCAGAATTAAATCTCCAGAACAAAGTAAAGTCCAGAGTGTGGCAGCAGCACAAGCCTAAGCCCTGCTGCCGGGCCAGTGTTGGGAAATAGTGTAAAATAACCTGACATTGCTTAATTAGTAGCAGCATAACTGCCCGCAGAACAAGATCATTGCTGATACTGAATAAGCAGCAGTTGTTGCAATTTGAACCAGAATAAATCAGCATTATAGGCCCTCAATTTTCTGGTAGATATCTTCTCACGAGCCTTACCACCTCTCCATCATGTGTGAATGATTATGCCTAATGTATTAGCCACATCTTTTTTTGAAATGACAATGAAGACCATTGTTCATCAATAAAATGCAAAGTCATACACCTAAATTAATCCAGGATTAGCCGAATACTCTAATCTCTCTCCTTCAGCCTGTTATCTGTCTCAGTTAAGGAGGCAGCAAGACCAAATTTAAGATTCAGCTTTGCGTCGTTAAATCTAAAGAATATCAGACACGCATAGCAAAGCCAACTACCGATAATTCACTTGACTAAGGGCCCAGAAGAGATCTGCATTAATGTATGATGCTAAAGTGAATGACGTACGTGTGCATAACTCAAGGCAGCAGATAGAAACAATCCATTGCTAAACAAAACATTGAATCACAACGTCTTTTGCAAAGAAGTGTGGGCTGTAGCATTTGACTTTTTAATGGTTTAGAATATTGAATCAAGTGTTTGGCACTCGCTATAGGCATCATGCATGTTTACTTTTAAAAAGAGATTTAAATTCTGCCCACACCTCTACAGAAATTAGATCAAATTTACATTATTTTTTTTTACTGCTGTGGCCTAACCTGAATGGTTTCAAATTATAGAGCAAACATGTCGTAACCCACAAATGATGCAGCGCCTACCCTTGGGCCAATTGAGATAATGTGACTAACAATTTTCAGTTAATTACTCTAGCTCCCGCCTTGGGCCAATCAGTGTAATTTTGTAAGTGGCGGATCTCTATGGCAAGACTCAATTCACCAAAGTTGTCAAACTCGTCCCAGTGCTGTCTGAGATACTGCGTGTAACCAACGAACAGAGACAGAGCCTGATTCCATTGTTGGGGATAAAGGGTGTTGTCACCATAAAAAGGTGAATGGAGGGTATTTTTGTTGACAGCGTTATTATGCTAGTTCACGAGCTCAGTTTTACAACAGGTGTGATTTACAAAGGAAAACCTGTGTAGGTATGGCATTTGCCAAGTTTATACATTTTAGACCTACTTTCAGAAATGGCGCAAGCAGATATTTAGTGTGAAATGTACAGTTATAAATGAGGCCCCTGGTGTAAAAGTTGACTTATGCCACTTTCACTGTGGTCAGAATGGTTGCAATGTAATGTGACTGTTTGGATCCCATCTCCTTAAATAGGAGCATAGCATCATAACCTATCGCACAGCAATACTGTAAAATCTTTTACATAAGCTACCTGTCTATTTATTGTGTTGGCAGAATGTTTTAATTTTTGCTGTAATTGGCAAAGGATTGTGGCGGTTTCTGAAAGAGAAAACGATGGAAAATGTGACCCGTTTCAGGAAGCTAGGCATATGTCACACGTCACTACTTTACAGGAGAAGCATTTCAACATATATATTTTTAAATCAAAATGCCTTCTGGAACATATGAACTTACATGTGCTTTAACCAAACGTGTATGCCATCTGTAAATACAAATAAAATTGTTGATTTAGCCACAGAAAAAAAGACCGGAACCTACCCGCTAGCCATGATTGGCTAAGATAATGGATGGGCTGGACATGCTGAGAGGAGTTTGGATTGGTCTGCCATGTAGCATAATTCTGTCGATAACATGAGCTGCTCAGTAGATGATACCGTGGCTTTTTTGAGACATGTTAGCCATGGAGAACTGCAAAAGTGTTGCTAGTGCTCAACACAATTGCTGCAAAAATCAGTGGGAAAAAGTTGGACTAATTTCTGTACAGTCAATTTGAACCGGAGTGACTTTACACAACAGGCCCAACAAGCTGTAGCTACAAACAAAACGGAAACGACACAGGACGTCTTAGTTAAACTGGAGTTCCAGTCTGCCGTGAAACGTTCACCCATGTACACTAAACAAAAATAAAAGCAACAATTTCAAAAAAGACTTTACTGAGTTACAGTTCATAAGGAAATCAGTCAACTAAAATAAATTAATTAGGAACTTATCTATGCATTTCACATGACTGGGAATACAGATAAACATTTGTTGGTCACAGATACCTTAAAAGGTAGGGGCGTAGATCAGAAAAGTATTTGGTGTGACCACAATTTGCCTCATGCAGAGCAACATCTCCTTCACATTGAGTTGATCAGGCTGTTCATTGTGACCCGTAGAATGTTATCCCACTCCTATTCAATGGTTGTGTTCGAAATTGCTGGATATTGGCGGGAACTGGAAGACCCTGTCGTCCACGTTGATCCAGAGCATCCCAAACAAGCTCAACGGGTGACATATCTGGTGAGTATGCAGGCAATGGAAGAACTGGGACATTTTCCGCTTCTAGGAATTGTGTACAGATCCTTGGAACATGGGGCCGTGCATTATAATGCTGAAACATGAGGTGATTGTGGTGGATGAATGGCAAGACAATGGGGCTCAAAAGCTCACCACGGTATCTCAATGCCTTCAAATTCCCATCAATAAAATGCAATTGTGTTCATTGGCCGTAGCTTATGCCTGCTCCTACCATAACCCCACCACCACATGGGGCACTCCGTACGCAACATTTACATCAGCAAACCGCTCGCCCACACAACACCTTGCACGTGGTCTGCGGTTGTGAGGCCAGTTGGACATACTGCCAAATTCTCTAAAATTGTTGGACGTGGCTTATGGTAGAGAAATGAACATTCAATTATTTGGCAACAGCTCTGGTGGACATTCCTGCAGTCAGCATGCCAATTGCATGCTCCCTCAAAACTTGAGATATCTGTGAAATTGTGTTGTGTGACAAAACTGAACATTTTATAGTGACATTTTATTGTCCCCAGCACAAGGTGTGCCTGTGTAATGATCATGTTGTTTAATAAGCTTCTTGATATACTACACCTGTCAGGTGGATGGACTATCTTGGCAAAGGAGAAATGTCACTAAAAAGAGATGCAAACAAATTTGTGCACAACATTTGAGAAATACGCTTTTTGTGAGTATGGAACATTTCTGGGAACTTTTAGAGATCAACACTTTACATGTTGAGTTTATATTTTTGTTTAGTGTATATGGCTAAGAGCCTAGCTACAATCAGATATTATACGTTAGTATTTGCCAGAAAGTCATTTTCATTGCAACTTGAAGCTTACTGTTAGCTAGCTAGTGAACGTTAGGTTGCTGGATCACTAACTAATGTTATGTATGATCTGTGTAGTAACTAGTAATATTATTCTTATGTCAAGCAAATTGCATTGCTAGTTACAGCCAAATATGACCAATCATTTCGAGTGGTTCCAATGACTAATTTGACTACAGCCACCACTCCCTGGTGACTTTCTTCAGCAAAGATGGCTGACAAAACATTGCAGGGGAAGTAAATGTAAGTTTATAAAGTCATAACGAGTCAAGCAAAAAATATACAATTGAGAGGAATATGTTAGTTAATGTAGAGACAAACAATTGTGCGTATTTTTTTGTCAAAGTTAATTTACGAGAAAAAAAAATATTCTGTCATATCCAATACAGAGTGTATCAAACTCCATTCTGTGAATGATGCTGTGTCTGCATGTATGTTTTACATTGATACACTTCGGACATGTCCTGGGACATCAATGATTACACATTGTAACTATGCAATAGACTTGAAATATGATTTAAGAAAAGGCTGCTTTGTAATTCATATATACAGAATAAAAAAACAGTACATCCTGCCAACACGCCCACAAGTGTGCTAAATGACGCGAGGAACCAGATGGGAGTAACAATCCAAGCTATTTGCTCTAAGACTGGCATAATAATGTAATGAAACATGCACGGAGCAGGTTTTGAACCCTAAACATTCTACCCCGTAGTCTAAGGTTTCACTATTTATGAAATTCACTCTTCTCTGAGGAGCCACCACTAACTGTCAGATATTTTGTGTACCCATGCTTAGGTTTAAGATGGGAAGATTAAGCTTTAAACTGATTTATGACACTTGTATTTTCATGAATGTTAAATATGACTATTTCTGAAAGTTGAATTTCGCGCTCTGCAATTTCACCGGAAGTTGTCGAAATGGGATGCTAGCGTCCCACTGATCCGCAAGAAGTTAAGACAATGGAGTCACAATAATGCAAAGGGTCTACTGCTCTGAATCAACCATAGGACCAGCTCAAGCATTGTAGCTATGCTGCTTAGGCAGAACGCAAGCAGTCTGAAGCAGATCATAAGTTGAGTGAAATAAAATAGAAATTTAAGCTAATGCCAGGAAAAAGACAAAAAAACATCTAGCCAGCTAGTTAACGTGTAGGTTGAAGATTACAAGGTTAAGACAATGGGGTTCTAATATCCCATAACTCTTTGCAATTCACGAGACCAGCTTTGCTAATTAGAAACTGCCCTCAGTCATTATATTTCTAAAGGCGGTAGGCTACACTCTTCTGGGCAGATCACGCTAGAACCCTGTATGGAAGATATCCTTATTACAGGGATTTACACTAGAGCTAGCCCTCAACAGGCCTACAATCCCCGGCCTAAAGTGGACACCTTCGCTGCGCCAAATACAATAACGTTACACCGCAGAGAATGACAATATGTTTCAATTTGATGTGCGACATGAGAGATTCACACGTTAGACAAGTGTTGCACACCAACAGATGGAGAAAACCTACACCAGTAGAGCAATTCATTTCAACAATAATCTTCATTTTAATTTGACTTTACAAACAAGAGGGCTTAATTGAAGTCTATTTCTTCAGAGCCTAGACCTATATAAAATAACTTAACTGGCTGAGGTAGGCTATGAGGCTTAACAGCGTAATAGCAGGATTTTTTTTATTAGGCCTACTTACAAATGCAACTGGTCAAATGTATCATCCTACATAAAACAATCATTTAAAGAAAAAAGTCTGCACGATCAAAATAAAACAAAGTAAATAATAATTAAAAGCGCACATTTGTAAATCCCAAACTCTAAAAGTAATTGGAAAGGTAGATACAAATTATGTGACATTGTGGTTACAATAAATAATTTAGCCCAGAATGCAAATGTTTCCAATTAGAAGGACAATACTTTTTATAGCCCGGCTACTGTTGTGAAAATCCCTCAACTTGCAATGTAGTCGATGCTTAAGTACTCTAAAGTGTTACATTTCTAACTCAAAACAGCATTTATCCACCAACATCTTTATGCTTTCGTTAATCTTCTTCCCTTTTTTTCTGCAATTTTGTTGCATTAAAGAAAAGTCTATCTTTAATTCTATAAATAACACTAGTATCTTTTATCAATGTTTTATGAGTATTTCTGCTAAAATCACCGGATGTTTTGGAATCAAAACATTACTGCACGTAAGGCTCCAATGTAAACAGATTTTTGGATATAAATATGCACATTATCGAACAAAACATACATGTATTGTTTAACATGATGTCCTATGAGTGTCATCTGATGAAGATCAAAGGTTAGTGATTCATTTTATCTATATTTCTGCTTTTTGTGACTCCTATCTTTGCCTGGAAAAATGGCTGTGTTTTTCTGTGAGTTGGTGGTGACCTGAAAATCGTTTGAGGTGCTTTCGCTGTAAAGCCTTTTTGAAATCAGACACCGTGGCTGGATTAACAAGAATTTTATCTTTAAAATGGTGTCAAATACTTGTATGCTTGAGGAATTGTAATTATGAGATTTTTGTTGTTTTGAATTTGGCACCCTGCACTTTCACTGGCTGTTGGCGAGGTGGGACGCTACTGTCCCACATATCCCAGAGAGGTTAAAGATGCCCTCTGGTGGTCAAACTAGCAATAACATAAATAATGTCTGACAATTAAATGACGTGCCACAGAATGCTGCAACTTTTAAGAGGAACCACTGTACTCGTTTAGATAAGTGACCCATCCACTTAGCAAGATGTAGCTGGAGGGTGGTTATGGCACTTCATTCACATGACCCAACAATTTAGACAAGTATGTATGGGTAAGCATCATCTAACAATTATTAAATATTTTGTAAATATTTTTATCTGGACACTTTCTATTTTTGATATTACATCTATGCAAGTAACCATTTACTTTGCCATTGTTCCTCAACTGCAGTGTATGACATACCATTTTGTAGCTCTGAGTCTACATTCATCCAAAGTAAAAAACACAATTTCAAATTTTGCAACATAAGACTGAACCCAGGTGGTCGGTCACAAACTGTTGAGGACTTTGAATTCAACAATGTTTTGCATTGACTTACCCCGCAACCTAACATGCCCGTGAATTCTTAAACATTGTCGAGGCTAGTCATTTTACAGTTGGCTACAAACAGTAGCAGCATAAATACTTCAAAGTAAAATATCAACTGTCTGCATGTTCACTTTAAATTCAACTAGACTACAGACCGGCTGCCTAGAAAAGGTAAGGGATTTATTCTGCAATGGTGGTGAAAATGAAAGATTCTAATGTCTATTTTATTTATTTTTTTAAATACTAGTTTTCGCTCTTCTCACTAAGGCCAAATGGCTGATCTTGTTTTATGACTAAGTGTCTCATATCCCCCATGTGCACAAAATACTTAGGCTACTTGCAATACAATACTTCAACCACTAGAGAATATGTACAGGGTCTATTTTCTACTCAAGCAACATTTGAGGTTTCTGGCCCACTATTTATCCTGAGAACATGACATTAAGAGGGCAAGAGGACAACTCAGACCACTAAACCATCAATCAATTAAACTAATCAAATGAGTGAAAGCAGCAGCACACTATATTCTCTCTCAAGTCTATAGAGATGGTGGCAGCCTACGCAAGCAACAGCGGTTCAGTCCATATCACCCATCTAAAATCTCTGAAAGAACCTAACATGGTTTCAGTCGCACTATGACCAGTCAACTTTTACACCAGGCAGTTAAGTGTAAACAACCACACTGAACTAAAAGCGACATCTGGTCCCAAGACATTAAAGATGGATGAATACCGGCATTAATAAATCATGTACAACAACTACCACCAGCAGCACAACAGGCTTCTAATGAGCCCTACAGGGGGAATGGTGTGGATGGGTGAGAGAAAAAGATAAGGTAAATAATGTGTATGCGCAGGCAGATACATATATAGGCATTAAGCATGCTGTAGGTCACAACTACTCTAAAGCCATGAGTATAAATAGTTTTTTTTACCCGTGTCGGGGTTCATGGTTCTGTCCTTGTCAGTCACCTCTCTTCAACAACAGCAACAAGAGAAGGAGGGAAGAGAAGAGTGAAGTAAAAGAGACAGACAGAGTTTTAGGATTTATCCTCCCGCGCTTCACCTTCTCTCCCTCACTTGGTGACTCTTCCCCTGTCTGTTTTTGTGTCAGGCAGCATGTCATTCTTTATCCACTTCCAACCAGTCTTGTTTTTCTATTCACTCTGCCACATGCCAGCAGTCCCACTGAGCTGTACTCTGGGGGCATGACTCTTTTCCCAGTCAGGGTAAAACAGACATTGTTTGCATGCACACAGTATACACACAGAACCGAGTAGGGGGATTGGGTGCATGCATGTTCCCTGATGTCAGATTGAAATAATACCCTTTTCCAAGTGGTGATATACTGTAGCCTAACCTCTGCCTCTCCCCCCTGGAAGTTAGTAACCTTGGCTGTTATTGGCTGTTCAGTAGGCAACTCCCAGTGACCTTCAGCCAAATTGGTAGATACCATGGTCAAAAGACAACTGCGTGTGAGCATGTGAGAGAGAAAATTCCTTTTGTCAGATTCTAGTAGAGCACTAACAATAAAATCAATAAATCATTCTTGGGGAGGTGCTAGAGCTGGCCGAGACAAAAAGTCATATTGAGATAAATAACTTTTGCATGATAAATGTTTTAATAGACAGTTAATTTACATTAGCGGCAGGGCTCTAGACATTTTTTCCAGTGCCTAGTCAGTCAACTGAGATGGTAGCCTATGATTAAAAAAGTAAGCTATTTCATCGAACATCCAGGAAATGCATGATTGATATTTTGATGTTCAACCTGTCAAAATAGGCTACAGAATGATCAGATTTATTTTTGGCTCTTCAGGGAATTTGTCGACATCTTTGTGCATATTGGAGTATAAACTATAATATTCACCACCTGAGGAAGTGGGAAACTAAAAAAAACACTTAAGAGATTGCTAACTCTGAATATAATATTGTTGCTATATAGTCGTGTAGGCTAATTGCTTAATCTACCAGTAAAATGTAGGCTAATGTCCTATAAAAACTTTGCAGCAATAGGCCACATTGGTAAGAGGAAAGCAATGTCGCTGTCGATAATTTTCGGTTTATCATCCAAGCTCTAGGTTTTAGATCCTTCGTTTTATAGTTCTGATGAGGTAAGCCAGTAGTAAAGGAATTTTAAAGCAATATTATTCTAGATCAAAGGGTAGGTCTACATTTCATTCACTGAATTTACAGGAGGTACATTTAAAAGTATGGTAAAGTAGGCTATAGGATAAACTAATTAAAAGAGTAGACTCCGGGCAACGGTCCAACAATTCCTCTTTCTCAGCGATGTGTCATTCTGGTCATGCACGCCACGGCCGACATAGCTAGTTCGTAGCTAGCCAGAAACTCCCCCCTATGTGTTGACATCATTTCACAGGATTTGTTTTTTGGACAGAAGATGTAAAGATCGGTAAGAAATAGCTTCTGTAGCCAAATATCTTAGATTTTTTTGGTCATGATTTAAATGACACGCCCCAAAAGCATTTTAAGGCTAAATTGACCACAAATACAAAGTTGCCAATGTCTACGCAATTGATACGAACAAGTGACATAAAATGAAAACCTAGAGGACTGCATTAAAATATAAACTGTAGACTATAGTGATATTTCAATTATATTGAAATACATTTCATGTTCAATCAAATTAGTTATATTTTGCTACAGGTTACTGTCTAACTTGTCTCAATATATTTCAAACCCTAGATGCTCTTAAATGCTAGTAAAACCAAATGCATGCTTTTCAACGGTTCGCTGCCTGCACCCGCACGCCCGACTAGCATCACCACCCTGGATGGTTCCGACCTAGAATATGTGGACATCTATAAGTACCTAGGTGTCTGGCTAGACTATAAACTCTCCTTCCAGACTCATATCAAACATCTCCAATCTAAAATCAAATCTAGAGTCGGCTTTATATTCCGCAACAAAGCCTCCTTCACTCACGCCGCCAAACTTACCCTAGTAAAACTGACTATCCTACCGATCCTCGACTTTGGCGATGTCATCTACAAAATAGCTTCCAATACTCCACTCAGCAAACTGGATGCAGTTTATCACAGTGTCATCCGTTTTGTTACTAAAGCACCTTATACCACCCACCACTGCGACCTGTATGCTCTAGTCAGCTGGTCCTCGCTACATATTCGTCGCCAGACCCACTGGCTCCAGGTCATCTACAAGTCCATGCTAGGTAAAGCTCCGCCTTATCTCAGTTCACTGGTCACGATGGCAACACCCACCCGTAGCACGCGCTCCAGCAGGTATATCTCACTGATCATCCCTAAAGCCAACACCTCATTTGGCCGCCTTTCGTTCCAGTTCTCTGCTGCCTGTGACTGGAACGAATTGCAAAAATCGCTGAAGTTGGAGACTTTTATCTCCCTCACCAACTTTAAACATCTGCTATCTGAGCATCTAACTGATCACTGCAGCTGTACATAGTCTATCGGTAAATAGCCCACCCAATTTACCTACCTCATCCCCATACTGTTTTTATTTATTTAATTTTCTGCTCTTTTGCACACCAGTATCGCTACCTGCACATGACCATCTGATAATTTATCACTCCAGTGTTAATCTGCTAAATTGTAATTATTCGCCTACCTCCTCATGCCTTTTGCACACAATGTATATACAATATTTTTATCTTTTTTTCTACGGTGTTATTGACTTGTTAATTGTTTACTCCATGTGTAACTCTGTGTTGTCTGTTCACACTGCTATGCTTTATCTTGGCCAGGTCGCAGTTGTAAATGAGAACTTGTTCTCAACTAGCCTACCTGGTTAAATAAAGGTGAAATAAATAAAATAATAACCGCCTGCCGTTGTGCCCTTCCCATTTTTTTTAAAACCTTTATTTAACTAGGCAAGTCAGTTAAGAACAAATTCTTATTTTCAATGACGGCCTAGGAACAGTGGGTTAACTGCCTGTTCAGGGGCAGAACAAACTTGTCAGCTCGGGGGTTTGAACTTGCAACCTTCCAGTTACTAGTCCAACACTCTAACCACTAGAGTCCAACACTCTAACCACTAGGCTACTCTGCCGCCCCTTGAGTAAGTCACTTAACCCACCCCCACAACAACTGTTCCATGGGTGTCCAGTGTGGCAGCACTCCGCTGCAACCTCTTCAACCTGCATGTCTTTCGGAGAGGTTGGGACCAGAGGTCAAATTTCAGTGTGACCTTGTGAACAATAGACCAATAAAGGATCTTCATCTACAGCCTACTGCACACTCACATGCAAACAGACACTTACTACACCACAAACACCTCATACTGTCTGAACATGTGAGTTCAAGTCTTAACAGTAATACTGAACCTTTGAACATGTACTGTTTAGGGATGCTGAGATGTGTGTGTAGGCCAGGCCAAGTCTTGAGAAATGTCTAAATCTGCTCCAGGCCTGAACCTCATTGTTGAATGCACTGTACGTGCCAGGGCAGCAGCTGGATTGGTTGTAAGCAGTGCTTTCCAAACAGTGGGAACAAATTATTGTTGGTGGGTGGCAGCTCAGCTCATTTCTCCTGGATTGCAGCTTGAGTCTGACTGGCTAGGCCTTAATATTGTTTTGGTTAATTTAGTGACCCACCAGGAAGTCTGAGGGGTTATAGAGGCTGTCAGAATGTTTAGGGAACCACATACATACAAAGTCACCTTTCAACTGAAAAATGCAAGGTGAGGTGGCATCCTAATGATCCCATAGACTGCAGGACAAACATGATGAATCATCTGAATACAGAGTAAGGATAGGTTGACTGAATGTTTTAGCACCCTCCCTGATGAGCTTATCTTCAAAGAAAAAGGTACATTCTCAGCCAAGTTACAATGAGAAAAGTAAGGAGGCAGGCAAAGAGAGTGAAATTACTTTCTACATTCTAGATAGGAGAGGCTTACAAGTTAATCTTGAAAATAAAGTCTCATTAAAATTAATAACCATGTCTGCTCGTATTTCCAAACTTGGTACCTCAGTATCCATAGCAGAGATAATTGGCTACTTGACATCCATTTAGTGTCTCCTATGCTCTTTGAATATGTTGCATGTTAATGATATTCAAATAGTCAGGTATTCATTTAAACACTGTGGACTCACATAATTGAACAAAATACAGAGGGTCTACAGAGTGTGGGTACAGAATTCTAAGAAGACCATTAAAGCGCAAAGTTCAACCACTAATATGAATACTAAAGCCTATAGTATGTGTAAGTTACCCTAATTGATCATGGCATGATGTCATCTAGGCCTAGAGATGTGATGGGTGGTGCACACCGCACTGCTCTTTAACTTTAGATAGCATAGAAGTTCACTTTCATCCAAAATGTCATGGTACCAATAATAGGCTAAGACGGAGGAAGTAGGCTCCATTGCTAATTGAAGTGAAGAAGCATTCAAACAGTGTGAAGGCTAGGCTACATCTTCCTCGGGCTGTGTAAGGGGGTGGGGGGGGTATTTCCTGTCATGGTGGGGTTCGGAAGGTGCGACCCTTGCTCCAGACTATTTCAGTTGTGGCCAAACTTCACAACAGGACGTTAGTAACAATGAGCCCCTCTCCACCCCTCACAACCAAGCATGCCTGGTGGCCTCACCAGTTTCCCCTCAGCCCTTTACTACACTGTCTGACTGAGATGACAGACCAGAAAAGAAAGTCTAGCACTACAGGTGGCTAGTCAACTGACAGTTGAGTCAACATCTCATTCAACAGTTCATTGCTAAGGTCAGACCTAATCTGCAGCTCATGTTGACAACTAGGCTACATTCACCATTACCTGCATATTTTGATGGATAGGCTAAACGTGTGGTTAATGTTGTGGGAATCCAATCCACAGGTATTTTTGCAATTCAAATGTCTATGGGAAGCAGGAAATCCTACCCCTGCAGAATGCATCTGGCTCTTCGCTCATGATCTGGAATTACTCAAAAAGGGGCTTACAGATAGAGATAATAACAGGTCTCTTTGCACCACAATAACAGTCTAGTGCCAGTTTTCATCCAAGAGGCACATTTGCTTTAGATAATAACATGTTTGTTCACCTCATTATTAAATACCTACAGATAAATGGTTTGTTTGTGAGAGACTATTGTGAAAGGCTCTTGGACATATTTAAACCAGTTGTTTTTAAATATAGTGCTAGTTTAAATAAATACTAGTAAATAAGCCTGCTATACAGTGGGAGAACTGTCTGACTGAATGATGCTGCTGTTGCATTGTGTCGTTTTTCAACGTCCCTCACCTCTCCACACACAACCAACGTTAATCCCTGACCCCACATACCCCACTGTGTTATCTGAGTGGACAACCTGATCAGGTGGACAGTTGCCATCGTCAGCCTACATGAGCTGGGCGTAAGCAACAGGGGCTAAAGAAAGATGCCGATATAACAGGTAACTAGAGGTTTCGATTAGATACAATGGTCATTCTAACTAACGTTACCGTCAAATACTCGGGCGAAATTGTTACAATTTCCAAGTCATTGCATTGGTACATTGTAGCGAGATAGCGCGTTACAGTACCTACATTATGAAAATAACGAGTTGTGAAAGTTTCCCCCTTGCTAACGTTAGCTACTAAGTTTAACTTCGAAACACAACTATTTTAATGCAAACCTCATCACATAATACAAGTTGCCAGAAAACGTAATTATAAAGTTACATGTTAGACTGTTGTCACTTCCCGCGGCTTAAATCTTTCTGTAATTTTGCTAACGTTGGCATCCTAGTTAGCTAGCTAGAAGAGAGACAAGAGTTGGGGTTTGCAACCTAAATTAACAATTTAACCGCCATTATCAAAAACAAATAAAGCGAACGGTCTAACTGCTGTAAATAACGTACCTATTGGCCCCTCTTTATGTTTTGACGAACGTCTTCCATTCAAACCTTTTCCGAGGCTGCTGCTGTTGTTGCCTCCCTTCTTTCCCGACGCCATCTTCGCCCACTATTTTCGCAGCACCTCCTCAAATCTTCTAGTCATACATGTAAAAAGAGCCACACCCACAACCAAAACTGCAGCCAGTCAGCGCTGGTAATGCATTCCTGGAGCCTATTAACGTGCTCCAGTTCGACAAACACCGCCCTCTTTGCTGCGTTGCAATGTCCAAATGCTTTCCCAGATAATCATCTGTGGTAAACATAGTACAGTACTGTCTGTCAGTAGGCTTCCCATCACAGGGAGGTAGGTATACCTTAATGTATTGTAGGCTAGTGACTGCTTAACAGCTGCCTACAAGCTACAACATCGCCAGTGGAGGCTGCTGAGGGGAGGACGGCTCATAACGGTTGGAATGGTGCAAATGGAATGGCATCAAACCATGTGTTTAATGTATATGATACCATTCCACATATTCCGCTCCAGCAATTCCCACAAGCTCATCCTCCCCAAATAAGGTGCCACCAACCTCCTGTGCTAGAGACCTATCAAGAACCTCTTGGTGTAATGGTAAGGTGTTTGACTGACAAGGATCAAATCACAGTTGTGCTACCCCTCAATTTTGCTACAGTGGTGTAAGAAATGGGATAACAATTCCGAGACTCCATCAAGCAAGTCACATCGGTATGGGTGCGAGGGACATATGACAAATACATACATTTCATGAAGCTAAAATGCTAACTATGTAAACATGAAAACATAAAGGCAATCAGTTTTATAATTTTATTTACAAAGCGCAATCCAGGCCTTGAATTATTGAGATTGGAGAGAGGAAAAAAACATTTGGCCAATGCATACACAAAGCATAGAAAATGCAAACATGCAGAAAAAAAATCTCTTATGAATATAAAGTTGTTAGGTATCGGCATTGGTAATGAAAGGCACAATTGAAAGCAAAATGCCCTTTGACATTGTAGGTTACTGTCTTTTTGGTCCACTAAGAAATTAGATTCAAATATAAGCAAAGGCTGCATATAAGCAAAGGCTGCAAGGAAGACGCAGGTCAACTCTATAAATTCAAACATAAGGAGGGGGGGGGGGGGGGGGGCAGTTAAGAAAATTCCTATCAAAACCCTCACCACAATTCTGTTCTATCAAATGACTCTTCTCCCACCCTCTCTCTTCCTCCCCCTCCTTCCTTCCCCCTCTCATTCAAGGCTTCTCCAGTTGGATTTCCTCCTCCTCCATAATCATGTTGCCCACGTCTTGGTAGGGGCCCTGCACCAGAGAGCGCTGGATCTGATCATATGTGGAGCAGCATTCCTCCAGATTTAGACCCTGGATATGGATTGAGGTAAGGGAGGTTATGATAGGTTGACTTCCTCTTCCCTTCTTCTAGAACTTGTTTGATTGACTTAAGAATGGTGAAAACAGTGACTATGACAGAAAGACAGAGAATCTCATTCAAGTCCCACCTCATAGATATTCTCCTCTTCCTCTTTGACCCTTTTCTTCTTCAGTTGATTGAGTTTCTTCGTCTTAAAAAGCAGAGGAAGTTGATGACATATTACATAATTCTCTTGGCCAATGGTGTGAAAAAGCCCATTGTAGTCATACAGTAAGATTACCATACATACTAGTCCTTCTGGTTACAGCAGTTTTCAATATTCAATATTGGAATGAGAGCAAATTAGGAATATTAGATCTAGTAGCCTAGCATTAGCAGTAGAAAAGGTGGCCTGCTTGTCTCACTGACCTTACAGAGCATCATGGTACCATGCAGAAGCACTGCCACCATCAGTAACATTCCCTCGGCAGTCAGGATGCTGTTCTTGGTGCTTTCACTGATGTCCAGAATCTTAACCATCGGCCCTGAGCAAGGAGAGAGGGGTCGTATAAAGGTCATCAGAGTAGAACTCACCTGCTGCTCTTTCATGGAAGAGATGCAGGCTAGATGTGCATGAAAGAGAGATAGTGGGGGGATGGACAGTACCATGCATCAGATTGCAGCAAGACAGAGGAAAATAGATCAATTAGACAAACAGCCAGTGTATGTTTAGCAGTGCAATTATTTTCTTTAAACAATGCTCCTTATGACACACAATTTCCCAGGAAAAACTAGAACCATAGCATTTCTTTAACATTTCAACATTGGTAATTTGAATTAAATCAGAGGGATTACTACACAATGTAGCCATTCACTGGTGGCTTAAGTCTAGGTGCTTTAGGTGGATTGCATTCTACTGGACTGGGCAGTGGTTAACTGGATTTGTGGAACACAAAGAATTCTGCATTGCTTAGCTGGTTTGACCCCACCCCCCAGACACCCACATGTACAGACACACACATAATATAAATACTGTACAACAAAGTACTGTGAGTGCAGACCAGGCTAAAGCTTTTGAGGGTTACACACACACAAGACCTGAAGGAAGGTGACATGGGTGCTTACTGTGAGGGCTTCACACACACCCACACTCACTGTAGACATGCAGGAAGGTGCCGTGGGTGTATACAGAGGGCCGCAGGGCGCTGTGGTTGAGGAAACACTGGTACAACCCTGTGTCGTTCAGACGGACCTCCCTCAGGATGAGTGTGTGACACATGACCCCTGCTGCTGTCAGATTCCCCCCATCCACCGTCACACGGTTGTCTCTCCAGTCCACTCCCCGAAGGATGCCTTTGACCATGTGGGGGCTGGTGGCCCAGGTGGTGTCCACGGCTCCCCCTGTGACTGAGTAGCAGCAGCGCAGGGAGGCGGTGTGAGAGAGCTGCACCCTCTGAGAGGGCCTGTCTGGCTCCAGAGTAACCTGGATACGGCTGAGGTCACCTGCTAGAAGGCAGAGCAGCAGGAGTAGGATGAGGTTGACCCATAACACACTGATCAAAGGTCAGTTATTGACAGCATATCTGTCCAACTATTGGCCCAAGACAATGATAAAAAGAAACAGTAGCCTACAAAATAGAAGAACTCCACACAATCCAGAGTGCTGTAATACTATGTATCTTAACATCAGGTTATTTAGAGTTATAAGTGTAGGGTATGGTTTCTAGTGTGTGATGATTGTGGACTACAGGAAGAGGAGGACCGAGCACGACTCCATTCTCATCGATGGGGCTGTAGTAGAGCAAGTTGAGAGCTTCAAGTTCCTTGGTGTCCACATCACCAACATTGTCCAAGCACACCAAGATAGTCGTGATGAGGGCACGACAAAACCCTATTCCCCCTCAGGAGACTGAAAAGATTTGGCATGGGTCCTCAGATCCTCAAAAGGTTCTACAGCTGCACCATCGAGAGCATCTTGACTGGTTGCATCACTGCCTGGTATGGCAACTGCTCGGCCTCCGACCGCAAGGCACTACAGAGTAGAGGTCGACCAATTAATTGGAATGGCCGATTTAATTAGGGCCGATTTCAAGTTTTCATAACAATCGGAAATCTGTATTTTTGGACACCGATTTGCTGTTCTTTTTTTTTTTTTTTTACACCTTTACTTAATCTTTATTTAACTTGGCAAGTCAGTTAAGGGCACATTCTTATTTTCAATGACGGCGTAGAAACGGTGGGTTATCTGCCTCATTCAAGGGGAGAACGACAGATTTTCACCTCGTCAGCTCGGGGGATCCAATCTTGCAACCTTACAGTTAACTAGTCCAACGCAATAACGACCTGCTTCTCTCTAGTTGCACTCCACAAGGAGACTGCCTGTTACGCAAATGCAGTAAGCCAAGGTAAGTTGCTAGCTAGCATTACATTTATCTTAGAAAAAACAAATCATAATCACTAGTTAACTACACATGGTTAATGATATTACTAGATATTATCTAGCGTGTCCTGCGTTGCATATAATCTGACTGAGCATACAAGTATCTAAGTATCTGACTGAGCGGTGGTAGGCAGAAGCAGGCATTCATTCAAACAGCACTCTCGTGCGTTTTACCAGCAGCTCTTCGTTGTACGTCAAGCATTGTGCTGTTTATGACATCAAGCCTATCAACTCCAGAGATGAGGCTGGTGTAACCAAAGTGAAATGGCTGGCTAGTTAGCGCGCGCTACTCGCTCTGAGCCTTGGGGTGGTTGTTTCCCTTGCTCTGCATGGGTAATGCTGCTTCGATGTGGTGGCTGTTGTCCTTGTGTTGCTGGTTTGAGCCCAGGGAGGAGCGAGGAGAGGGACGGAAGCTTTACTGTTACACTGGCAATACTAAAGTGACTATAAGAACATCCAATAGTCAACAGTTAATAAAATAAAAATGGTATAGAGGGAAATAGTCCTATAATTCTTATAATAACTAAAACCTAAAACTTCTTACCTGGGAATATTAAAGACTCATGTTAAAAGGAACCACCAGCTTCCATATGTTCTCATGTTCTGAGCAAGAAACTGAAACGTTAGCTCTCTTACATAGCACAAATTGCACTTTTACTTTCTTCTCCAACACTTTGTTTTTGCATTATTTAAACCAAATTGAAAATTTTTCATTATTTACTTGAGGCTAAGTTGATTTTGATGTATTATATTAAGTTAAAATAAGTGTTCATTCAGTATTGTTGTAATTGTCATTATTACAAATAGATAAAAAATAAAATGTAAAAATGTTTTTTTTTTAAATAAAAAAATAAAATTGGCCGATTAATCGGTATCGGCTTTTTTGGTCCTCCAATAATCGGTATCGGTATTGAAAAACCATAATCGGTCGACCTCTACTACAGAGTGTAATGCGTACGGCCCAGTACGTCACCGGGGCCAGGCTTCCTGCCATCCAGGACCTCTATACCAAGCAGTGTCAGAGGAAGGCCCTAAAAATTGTCAAAAGACTCTAGCCACCCTAGTCTCAGACTGTTCTCTCTGCTACTGCACGGCAAGCGGTATCAGAGTGCCAAATCTAGGTCCAAGAGGCTTCTAAACAGCTTATATCCCTAAGTCATAAGACTACTGAACATCTAATCAATTGGCTACCCAGATTTGAATAACTCTACCTACATGTACATATTACCTCAATTACCTCGAATAACCATTACCCCCTGTATATACCCTCACTATTATTTTACTGCTGCACTTTAATTATTTGTTACTTTTATTTCTTATTTTTCTTTTAGTCTTTTTCTTAACTGCATTGTTGGTTAAGGGCTTGTAAGCAAGCATTTCACAGTTGTATTCGGCGCATGTGACAAACACAATTTAATTTGATTGCACAACCATCTGCTCTGGTAGGAGATACGGTTCATTAGAGCAGAACAGATACATTACTCACAGCCAAATAATCTAATGTTCCAAGGGATACAATGGGGGGAAATTGTTTTAATGTTACAATGCATGGTCTAAAAAGGGTTGAAATATGTTCAAAGCATGTTGAACCTATTCATATTAATTCCCTCAAACGCCATAGTTTTACACTTCGGTCTCATCTTCATCCTCCACCTGTAATGGAACTTCTCAAATAAAGGTGAATATGCACTAAAAGACTAACTACCCAGCATTGTTTATCAGCATATCCTAGCAGCCCTTTACTCACCAGCCCAGAAGCAGAGGAACAAGAATGTCACGGCCACCATCTTCTTCGCTGTGTTTTATATTGGTTGCCAGTCGTTGCAGATTATAAAAAGGCCTTTATGTTATTTTGAGTGTTGTGCCTTTCAACACAGCTATACACTTCTACCCAGTTGTCTTGTGAATAAACCTTCCTTCCTCTTTTGTTGGTCTCTCTGTGTCAGGATATATGCTTGAGTGATTGCAGTGTTCTAGAACTCAAAACAGTAAAAGACCCCAAACATTTTGGTTTTTCTTCCCCATTTATTAAAAAACAGAAAATTACAAAAAAAAAAAAACGTACCTCATTTCTTTTGAAGTATACAATTAAAAACTCTTACACAATGAAATCAAAGCCAAAATACACAGTATAGATCTTGCATATTCATTTGTTTATAGATATACATGTGGCGGATGCATGTGCGACAGACCAGACCCTGTTCTATACAAAGCGCTGGCTAGCTGGTGCAAACATGGCGCTGGTCAAACCTTGTGGTCGCTGAGGTGAACACACACAATACACTTTGTAACATACATACCCCTGAGATAGCATAGTTACAGGGGACACTGCAGGACTTACACAGCCACCCTACAGTCAATCCGCCACAAACCACCTATCTGAAACCTTGGATTACCTAGAAGTAAGGCCAGGGGGGTTTCCGGACCATGTGACCTGACTAGGAAAACCTCCTGGCCAGACCTAGAATGCATGTTGCTTTAGAGATTGCAAGAAAGGCATTTCACTGTACTTGTGACATTAAAACTTGAAACTGGAGACTTGATGTTGGTCACCCAACTCTTTCTATGTTAATTTCATGGTTCTACCTTAACAGCCAAACATCTCCCCAACCAAACGTGTTTGTTTACTAGAGAGCCATTTGGGGGGAAAAACAAGCTTGATCATCAGAACATGGCACCCTTCTCTATAAATACATTTTATACATATAAAACTAGACCACTATGCATTTGTAAATAGGATACATGAGGGGAAGCAAAGGGAAGAAAGAGAGAGAAAGAGAGAGAGGATTGTAAGCACACGTTTGCCAAGTAGTCTTGAGACTACAGTGGCGGTGGAGGTATTAACCTAAGCTGGTATAACAGGATTTAACCTGCTCATTACTGTGCTTCAATGGTGAAAAAGCCCAAGTTAGAGATAATCTCTTTAACCTCATCTTGTTGCCATCTAGTATTGTATAATACAAGTGAGTTGTCTCACATATGGCAAACAAAAGCTATCCAAGTCTCTTCCTCTTTCTCCCATTGTTGCCAATTGCATAGTACATCATTACAAAAGTTCCTCTCAACAAAACATCACCAACAAAAACAAAACCTCCCGACCCGTTTAAGCAAATTAAATAAAATACACCGCAACGTACAGTGAAATTGTGAGATAAGAAAATGTGATGAGAGTAGTAAGGACTACATTTCTACGACTTCTAGAAGGAAGACAGGATGAAGGAGAGATGGAGACTATTATTGTGGACTTGGTGATGGAGGGGAACACGAGAAAATAAAGGGGTGGGGGGTGAAAGAAAAAAAGGCAATGAAGTTTCAACACAACTTGTAACTACGCCCTCTGCTTCTTAGAGTAACTATCAATAACATTTGCATAATTACATATTTGGGGGAGGGTGTAAGGGAATGGTTGCTATGGCCACAACGAGAATGCATAATTCAAAAGTGATCGTGAAAGATAACTGTCATACCGAACACTGGTGAGAGTGACGACAAGTCGCGCCTGCAATTTCTGCATCCGAACTCCCCAGACCCGCTTCTTTTCATTCCAGAAGTGGTCTATAGAAACAGTAGCTTAAATCAGTAATGATGGGTCTCATCTCAGTATCCTTCTGTATCTTACTGTACTGTACCGCCACCCCATGCTGTCCCTAAACGTGGTCCAGTCAATATCAAAGTGACGCTAGGTGAGTCATGTCTATAACAACACAGTGCAGCCCTGCTCACACATGGTAGCAATGAAGAGAGGATTTGAACGGCAGTGTGATTGTGAAGTGTCCAGTTAAATCTTGTTCATTAGTCTGGGGCAGCAGCATGGATGGATGTATCACGATACAGTCTTCATACACGCTTAGATATCATTATCTCTCCTCTACGTTTCTACCCACTGTGTTGTTTTCTCTACATGTGACGCTGGAGTTTGGATGCAGGAGAAGCAGAGAGCCACGGCTGCTTACTGTAGGCATCCCTCTCCAATCAGCATGAAGTGACTTTCTCCTATAGTAATAAGCAGTGGGACAGTATAAACAGCTCATATGAGGATCTACAGGTACATGGGTGTCTCTTTGGTCCCGTTTCCCAGTCCACAGTTCAATGCCACTACTCTAAATCATCAAAATAATAACAATAATTACAATCAACTCCTGAAGAAAAATACGCACAAAAATGGTATTGCCACCATTAAATGTATCATACAGCATATAATACTGTGTCTCCCTCTGTCTCCCTCCTTTCTTTACAGAGAAGCTACTAGCCCTATAGTCAGGAAGTCCACGCGTGATGACCGTGCTCCTGTGTGACCATTGTTACTGCACTGGGCTCCCACGCAATGTGAGTATCAGTGTGTGTATGGGTCTGACTGACTGTGTTTATAACCAATTCTTAATTTTATTACAGATTTTTTTTACTCCCTTTTTCTCCCCAATTTCGTGGTATCCAATTGGTAGTTACAGTCTTGTGTCATTGTTGCAACACCCGTACGGATTTGGGAGAGGCCGAAGGTCGAGAGCCGTGCGTCCTCCGAAACACAACCCAACCAAGCCGCACTGCTTCTTGACACAATTTCCACTTAACCCGGAAGCCAGCCGCACCAATGTGTCGGAGGAAATACCGTACACCTGGCAACCGTGTCAGGGTGCACTGCGCCCGGCCCGCCACAGGAGTCGCTGGTGCGCGATGGGACAAGAGCATCCCTGCCGGCCAAACCCTCCCATAACCCGGACGACGCTGGGCCAATTGCGCGCCACCCCATGGGTCTCCCGGTCACGGCCGGCTGTGACAGAGCCTGGACTCGAACCCAGAATCTCTAGTAGCACAGCAAGCACAGTAGCACAGCTAGCACACTCGGGAGGTCCCTATTACCGATTCCACAGCACATTGAACACTGAACTTCAAGTCTTCTCTCTACATCTACCTCCATCACCATCTAATACGCTGCTAATCAAGTTGGTCTTCCAAGGAATAACCCTTCTGCCTCCTCTCCTCCCTTACTCCTCTCTTCCTTGCTGTATCCCTCCATCTATAATCTATATCCTACTTCAGTCATAAAAATGGTCCTCCTCTCCTTCCATCTCTGTATTTTTGTCCATCCCTCTATCGCCCGGCCCAGCACAGTAGCAGGGTCCAAAGGAGAGGCGGCTGAAGTAAAAAGCGGTACACACACCATCTATATCCCTAACAACATGATCAATTCAAATACTACTGGATGAATGTTTGGGCCATAATTACAGATCTAATAGGACTCTATTACAGTAACTCCAGAAGGCCATTTTGCTTCTACAACACTAACACACAAACACACACACGCAGATCTTCTCAACAATTGGGATAAAATGTAAAAATGTATGCATGCATGACTAAGTCGCTTTGGATAAAAGCGTCTGCTAAATGGCATATATTATAATAATAATAATAGTAATACATATTAGCAAATTCAATGTTGGGAATTCAGTGTGGTTGGTCACTTGAATTGGATTATACTAACTTAAAGGTGCATCTCTGCTGTACTTGGGCATGTACTGGATATAGGGGCCTTCTAAATGTTCAGTAAAATGTCCCAAAAATCCCAGGTTTTTCAGAAATCTCCGGTTGAACGACTCCCAGAATTCCTCCTTATTCCCTCCTGAATCCAGGAATCTTCCAACCAGGATTTGGGGAAAACCTGTGAATTTTGGTTACCAGAAAAAAGTTGCCAGAATTTCACAACCCTGAGCATGTTCCTGTCTGGTTCTACAGCTCTACATCGCCCTCTATAGGGCTGATACTAGTATCTCTCTCTACATGCATACATGGGGGTTTATTATACAGTCCAAACCCCTACAGTTGGCAATGATAGATATATTTATTGAACATGCACTGGGGGAAGTATCTGTTGTGTGTGTGTGTTGCAGAAGCTCACAATCAATAAGCCCAGGCAGCATCTCTCACAGCAAACTACTGCTCCAATCTTTGGCACCTGTTTGCAAAACACCCATCTCTCACACGCTCACGCACTTGCACATACGAGCATGTTCACAAACACGCACAAACACACCTCCCACATTGCATTACTCAACTACTTTGCGTAAAGCCGTGCTCCTCTGCCTTGCAAGGGCCTCACAGTTGGCTGCGACCCCTTGGAAATCTTTAACAAGGGCTCAGGCATGGCAGTGGAGCACAGAGTGTTTAGTAAATAGGAAATTCCAGGACGCATTCATCAATCCTCCAAAAGCAACTCGAGCACTCCAATCCAGCACTTACAGTGATCTGAGGAAGACCAAGAGATGACAAGGTTAAAGAAAAGATTTGGTGAGATTAGAGAAGACAACATATCCTTGACACAATTCTAGTATTAATACCCATGGCATTGCAGAGCCTGAGGTAGAAGTTGGTAACCACAGACCTAAAATCAGATTACTCTAACCCCAACCCTTATCTTAACTAGAGGGATAATAAAAGATCTGACCCTATATCAGTGGTAAAGGAAAACTCCTCCCACAAGACATCAGTATAAAGGGTTGAATATGAAGGTTTACCTGGTGTCCTGAAAGTGGCGCTGTGTGTCTCACTAGAAGTTGCCCCCCTCCAGGGAGAACTTAGACAGGGCCTGCTGCAGCCGGTGGTGCTCCTCCTCAACACTCTGATGGAGCAAGATCAGCAGTTAAATGCTGAATCACACACACACACACACACACACACACACAAACACACACTTCACCCCCACCGTTTCCGCCATCCCTTCCTTTCATAATCTTCTTTCCCTTTTGTGGGTGCTTTTGTGACATCACACAGCTACAGTGCCTTGCGAAAGTATTCGACCCCCTTGAACTTTGCGACCTTTTGCCACATTTCAGGCTTCAAACATAAAGATATAAAACCGTATTTTTTTGTGAAGAATCAACAACAAGTGGGACACAATCATGAAGTGGAACGACATTTATTGGATATTTCAAACTTTTTTAACAAATCAAAAACTGAAAAATTGGGCGTGCAAAATTATTCAGCCCCCTTAAGACAATAGCGCCACCTTTTGCTGCGATTACAGCTGTAAGTCGCTTAGGGTATGTCTCTATAAGTTTTGCACATCGAGAGACTGACATTTCTTCCCATTCCTCCTTGCAAAACAGCTCAGTGAGGTTGGATGGAGAGCATTTGTGAACAGCAGTTTTCAGTTCTTTCCACAGATTCTCGATTGGATTCAGGTCTGGACTTTGACTTGGCCATTCTAACACCTGGATATGTTTATTTTTGAACCATTCCATTGTAGATTTTGCTTTATGTTTTGGATCATTGTCTTGTTTGAAGACAAATCTCCGTCCCAGTCTCAGGTCTTTTGCAGACTCCATCAGGTTTTCTTCCAGAATGGTCCTGTATTTGGCTCCATCCATCTTCCCATCAATTTTAACCATCTTCCCTGTCCCTGCTGAAGAAAAGCAGGCCCAAACCATGATGCTGCCACCACCATGTTTGACAGTGGGGATGGTGTGTTCAGGGTGATGAGCTGTGTTGCTTTTACGCCAAACATAACGTTTTGCATTGTTGCCAAAAAGTTCAATTTTGGTTTCATCTGACCAGAGCACCTTCTTCCACATGTTTGGTGTGTCTCCCAGGTGGCTTGTGGCAAACTTTAAACAACACTTTTTATGGATATCTTTAAGAAATGGCTTTCTTCTTGCCACTCTTCCATAAAGGCCAGATTTGTGCAATATACGACTATGGACAGAGTCTCCCACCTCAGCTGTAGATCTCTGCAGTTCATCCAGAGTGATCATGGGCCTCTTGGCTGCATCTCTGATCAGTCTTCTCCTTGTATGAGCTGAAAGTTTAGAGGGACGGCCAGGTCTTGGTAGATTTGCAGTGGTCTGATTCTCCTTCCATTTCAATATTATCGCTTGCACAGTGCTCCTTGGGATGTTTAAAGCTTGAGAAATCTTTTTGTATCCAAATCCGGCTTTAAACTTCTTCACAACAGTATCTCGGACCTGCCTGGTGTGTTCCTTGTTCTTCATGATGCTCTCTGCGCTTTTAACGGACCTCTGAGACTATCACAGTGCAGGTGCATTTATACAGAGACATGATTACACACAGGTGGATTGTATTTATCATCATTAGTCATTTAGGTCAACATTGGATCATTCAGAGATCCTCACTGAACTTCTGGAGAGAGTTTGCTGCACTGAAAGTAAAGGGGCTGAATAATTTTGCACGCCCAATTTTTCAGTTTTTGATTTGTTAAAAAAGTTTGAAATATCCAATAAATGTTGTTCCACTTCATGATTGTGTCCCACTTGTTGTTGATTCTTCACAAAAAAATACAGTTTTGTATCTTTATGTTTGAAGCCTGAAATGTGGCAAAAGGTCGCAAAGTTCAAGGGGGCCGAATACTTTCGCAAGGCACTGTAGCTGCAGACAAAGGCCATTGTCCCAGAACTCCAATTTCACATAGCCATTTCAGTGACAATAGCAGCAGAGCAGCACAAGCCCTGGTGAAGTGATTTTCTCTATCTTTCTCTTCTATGCTGCTGTTTGTCCCCATCTGTCAAACTTGGCTCCCTCCTTTTATGCTTCAGTCATCCTTTGCAACCCAATTACTCAATCCTCTTTCTGCCATCCTTCCTTCCTTCCCTCGTTCTCTCACCTGCAGTCTCTTCAGCTGTACCTCCAGACTCTGCAGTTTCCGGCGCACCTCCTCCATCCTCTCCTGGGACAGAATCAGAGGAGCGCTGATCCCTCCCTCCTCGTCTACCTTCATCCCTCCACCCTCTCCTCCTCCTCCTCCCTCCCCCTCCCCCTCCTCCCCTTGCAGTCCTTGGTCATGGCTCTCTGGCCCCACCCTTCCATTCTGCTCATCAGGTTGTGAGTCGTCTGATAGGCTGATGCTGCCAACCAATAGTCTCTTGAGGTACATGACTGTGGGAGGAGACAGGAAGAGTTGATGTGCAGTAGATCAGGGATCAATGGAGCAAGGTTAGTCACTGCTGGTATGGAGTTTTTTGTTCACCTGAAAATGTTTTACTAATAATAGCCTACTTGTTACTTACTACATGACAGTAAGAGGAACATCAGTGAAAATGGTAACCGCTTGGACCAATCAAATAAACCCACTCACCTTCGTTTAACGCGCTATTGGCCACTTTCACCTGATCACTGTTGCTGTGGCCAATCAAGTCGAAGCCTTTGTCCGAGAGGTAATCAATCAAAGAATGATGAGAGTCCACAGACTTCATCTCATCAGTCAGGCTGTCCTTATCTCGTTCTATAGACACAGGAACAGTCTTGGTAGTAATGCAGTAACAGTAAAAACACAGGAACAGTCTCGGTAGTAACACAGTAACAGTAAAGACACAGGAACAGTCTTGGCAGTAACAGTAAAGACACAGGAACAGTCTTGGCAGTAAAAGTAAAAACACAGGAACAGTCTTGGCAGTAAGGCAGTAACAGTAAAAACACAGGAACAGTCTTGGTAGTAACACAGTAACAGTAAAGACACAGGAACAGTCTTGGAAGTAACAGTAAAAACACAGGAACAGTCTTGGCAGTAACAGTAAAAACACAGGAACAGTCTTGGCAGTAATGCAGTAACAGTAAAAACACAGTAAAAGTCTTGGTAGTAACACAGTAACAGTAAAGACGCAGGAACAGTCTTGGTAGTAACAGTAAAAACACAGGAACAGTCTTGGCAGTAATGCAGTAACAGTAAAAACACAGGAACAGTCTTGGCAGTAACAGTAAAAATACAGTAACAGTCTTGGCAGTAACAGTAAAAACACAGGAACAGTCTTGGCAGTAACAGTAAAGACACAGGAACAGTCTTGGCAGTAACAGTAAAGACACAGTAACAGTCTTGGCAGTAACATTAAAAGACACAGTAACAGTCTTGGCAGTAACAGTAAAAACACAGTAACAGTCTTGGCAGTAACAGTAAAAACACAGGAACAGTCTTGGTAGTAATGCAGTAACAGTAAAAACACAGTAACAGGCTTGGCAGTAACACAGTAACAGTCTTGGCAGTAACACAGTAACAGTCTTGGAAGTAACGCAGTAACAGTCTTGGAAGTAACGCAGTAACAGTCTTGGAAGTAACGCAGTAACAGTCTTGGTAGTAACGCAGTAACAGTAAAAACACAGCAACAGTCTCGGTAGTAACACAGTAACAGTAATAACACAGTAACAGTCTTGGTAGTAATGCAGTAACAGTAAAAACACAGTAACAGTCTTGGCAGTAAGGCATTAACAGTAAAAACACAGGAACAGTCTTGGCAGTAACAGTAAACACATAGTAACAGTCTTGGCAGTAATGCAGTAACAGTAAAAACACAGTAACAGTCTTGGTAGTAACACAGTAACAGTAAAGACACAGGAACAGTCTTGGCAGTAACAGTAAAGACACAGTAACAGTCTTGGCAGTAACGATAAAGACACAGGAACAGTCTTGGCAGTAACAGTAAAGACACAGTAACAGTCTTGGCAGTAACAGTAAAGACACAGTAACAGTCTTGGCAGTAACAGTAAAGACACAGTAAGAGTCTTGGCAGTAACAGTAAAAACATAGTAACAGTCTTGGCAGTAACAGTAAAAACACAGGAACAGTCTTGGAAGTAACAGTAAAAACACAGGAACAGTCTTGGCAGTAACAGTAATAACACAGTAACAGTAAAAACACAGTAACAGGCTTGGTAGTAACGCAGTAACAGTAAAAACACAGTAACAGTCTTGGTAGTAATGCAGTAACAGTAAAAACACAGTAACAGGCTTGGCAGTAACGCATTAACAGTCTTGGCAGTAACACAGTAACAGTCTTGGTAGTAACACAGTAACAGTCTTGGTAGTAACACAGTAACAGTCTTGGTAGTAACGCAGTAACAGTCTTGGAAGTAACGCAGTAACAGTCTTGGTAGTAGCGCAGTAACAGTAAAAACACAGCAACAGTCTTGGTAGTAACACAGTAACAGTCTTGGTAGTAACAGAGTAACAGTCTTGGCAGTAACACGGAAACAGTAAAAACACAGTAACAGTCTTGGTAGTAACGCAGTAACAGTCTTGGAAGTAATGCAGTAACAGTAAAAACACAGTAACAGTCTTGGTAGTAACACAGTAACAGTCTTGGTAATAACACAGTAAAAACACAGTAACAGTCTTGGCAGTAACGCAGTAACAGTCTTGGTAGTAATGCAGTAACAGTAAAAACACAGTAAGAGTCTTGGTAGTAACACAGTAACAGTCTTGGTAGTAACACAGTAACAGTCTTGGTAGTAACGCAGTAACAGTAAAAACACAGCAACAGGCTTGGTAGTAACACAGTAACAGTCTTGGTAGTAACGCAGTAACAGTCTTGGCAGTAACACGGAAACAGTAAAAACACAGTAACAGTCTTGGTAGTAACGCAGTAACAGTCTTGGAAGTAATGCAGTAACAGTAAAAACACAGTAACAGTCTTGGTAGTAACACAGTAACAGTCTTGGTAATAACACAGTAACAGTCTTGGCAGTAACGCAGTAACAGTCTTGGTAGTAATGCAGTAACAGTAAAAACACAGTAAGAGTCTTGGTAGTAACACAGTAACAGTCTTGGTAGTAACACAGTAACAGTCTTGGTAGTAACGCAGTAACAGTAAAAACACAGCAACAGGCTTGGTAGTAACACAGTAACAGTCTTGGTAGTAACGCAGTAACAGTCTTGGCAGTAACACGGAAACTGTAAAAACACAGTAACAGTCTTGGTAGTAACGCAGTAACAGTCTTGGAAGTAATGCAGTAACAGTAAAAACACAGTAACAGTCTTGGTAGTAACACAGTAACAGTCTTGGTAATAACACAGTAACAGTCTTGGTAGTAACAGAGTAACAGTCTTGGTAGTAATGCAGTAACAGTAAAAACACAGTAACAGTCTTGGCAGTAACACAGTAACAGTATTGGCAGTAACAGTAAAAACACAGCAACAGGCTTGGTAGTAACACAGTAACAGTATTGGTAGTAACACAGTAACAGTATTGGTAGTAATGCAGTAACAGTCTTGGCAGTAACGCAGTAACAGGCTTGGTAGCAACGCAGTAACAGTCTTGGTAGTAACGCAGTAACAGTCTTGGTAGTAACGCAGTAACAGTCTTGGTAGTAACGCAGTAACAGTCTTGGTAGTATCACAGTAACAGTCTTGGTAGTAACACAGTAACAGTCTTGGTAGTAATGCAGTAACAGTAAAAACACAGCAACAGTCTTGGTAGTAACACAGTAACAGCCTTGGTAGTAACCCAGTAACAGTCTTGGCAGTAACACAGTAACAGTAAAAACACAGTAACAGTCTTGGTAGTAATGCAGTAACAGTAAAAACACAGCAACAGTCTTGGTAGTAATGCAGTAACAGTAAAAACACAGCAACAGTCTTGGTAGAAACACAGCAACAGTCTTGGTAGTAACACAGTAACAGTCTTGGTAGTAACACAGTAACAGTCTTGGCAGTAACACAGTAACAGTAAAAACACAGTAACAGTCTTGGTAGTAACGCAGTAACAGTCTTGGTAGTAATGCAGTAACAGTAAAAACACAGTAACAGTCTTGGTAGTAACACAGTAACAGTCTTGGTAGTAATGCAGTAACAGTAAAAACACAGCAACAGTCTTGGTAGTAACACATCAACAGTCTTGGTAGTAACACAGCAACAGTATTGGTAGTAACACAGTAACAGTCTTGGTAGTAACACCGTAACAGTAAACACACAGTAACAGTCTTGGTAGTAACGCAGTAACAGTCTTGGTAGTAACAGAGTAACAGTAAAAACACAGCAACAGTCTTGGTAATAACACAGCAACAGTCTTGGTAGTAACACAGTAACAGTCTTGGTAGTAACACAGTAACAGTCTTGGTAGTAACACAGGAACAGTCTTGGCAGTAACACAGTAACAGTAAAAACACAGTAACAGTCTTGGTAGTAATGCAGTAACAGTAGAAACACAGTAACAGTATTGGTAGTAACACAGTAACAGTCTTGGTAGTAACAGAGTAACAGTAAAAACACAGCAACAGTCTTGGTAGTAACACAGTAACAGTCTTGGTAGTAACACAGTAACAGTCTTGGCAGTAACACAGTAACAGTAAAAACACAGTAACAGTCTTGGTAGTAATGCAGTAACAGTAAAAACACAGTAACAGTCTTGGTAATAACACAGCAACAGTCTTGGTAGTAACACAGTAACAGTCTTGGTAGTAACACAGTAACAGTCTTGGTAGTAACAGAGTAACAGTCTTGGCAGTAACACAGTAACAGTAAAAACACAGTAACAGTCTTGGTAGTAATGCAGTAACAGTAGAAACACAGTAACAGTATTGGTAGTAACACAGTAACAGTCTTGGTAGTAACAGAGTAACAGTAAAAACACAGCAACAGGCTTGGTAGTAACACAGTAACAGTCTTGGTAGTAACACAGTAACAGTCTTGGCAGTAACACAGTAACAGTAAAAACACAGTAACAGTCTTGGTAGTAATGCAGTAACAGTAAAAACACAGTAACAGTCTTGGTAGTAACACAGTAACAGTCTTGGTAGTAATGCAGTAACAGTAAAAACACAGCAACAGTCTTGGTAGTAACACAGTAACAGGCTTGGTAGTAACGCAGTAACAGTATTGGCAGTAACACAGTAACAGTAAAAACACAGTAACAGTCTTGGTAGTAACGCAGTAACAGTAAAAACACAGCAACAGGCTTGGTAGTAACACAGTAACAGTCTTGGTAGTAACGCAGTAACAGTCTTGGCAGTAACACAGTAACATTCTTGGCAGTAACAGTAAAAACACAGTAACAGTCTTGGCAGTAACGCAGTAACAGGCTTGGTAGTAACACAGTAACAGGCTTGGTAGTAACACAGTAACAGGCTTGGTAGTAACACAGTAACAGGCTTGGTAGTAACGCAGTAACAGTAATAACACAGTAACAGTAGAAATACAGGAACAGTCTTGGTAGTAACACAGTAACAGTAAAAACACAGGAACAATATTGGTAGTAACACAGTAACAGTCTTGGCAGTAACAGTAAAAACACAGGAACAGTCTTGGTAGTAACACAGTAACAGTCTTGGTAGTAACACAGTAACAGTCTTGGTAGTAACACAGTAACAGTCTTGGTAGTAACACAGTAACAGTCTTGGTAGTAACACAGTAACAGTCTTGGTAGTAACACAGTAACAGTCTTGGTAGTAATGCAGTAACAGTAAAAACACAGGAACAGTCTTGGTAGTAACACAGCAACAGTCTTGGTAGTAACACAGTAACAGTCTTGGTAGTAACACAGTAACAGTCTTGGTAGTAACAGAGTAACAGTCTTGGCAGTAACACAGTAACAGTAAAAACACAGTAACAGTCTTGGTAGTAATGCAGTAACAGTAGAAACACAGTAACAGTATTGGTAGTAACACAGTAACAGTCTTGGTAGTAACAGAGTAACAGTAAAAACACAGCAACAGTCTTGGTAGTAACACAGTAACAGTCTTGGTAGTAACACAGTAACAGTCTTGGCAGTACCACAGTAACAGTAAAAACACAGTAACAGTCTTGGTAGTAATGCAGTAACAGTAAAAACACAGTAACAGTCTTGGTAGTAACAGTCTTGGTAGTAATGCAGTAACAGTAAAAACACAGCAACAGTCTTGGTAGTAACACAGTAACAGGCTTGGTAGTAACGCAGTAACAGTATTGGCAGTAACACAGTAACAGTAAAAACACAGTAACAGTCTTGGTAGTAACGCAGTAACAGTAAAAACACAGCAACAGGCTTGGTAGTAACACAGTAACAGTCTTGGTAGTAACGCAGTAACAGTCTTGGCAGTAACACAGTAACAGTCTTGGCAGTAACACAGTAACAGTCTTGGCAGTAACAGTAAAAACACAGTAACAGTCTTGGCAGTAACGCAGTAACAGGCTTGGTAGTAACACAGTAACAGGCTTGGTAGTAACACAGTAACAGGCTTGGTAGTAACACAGTAACAGGCTTGGTAGTAACGCAGTAACAGTAATAACACAGTAACAGTAGAAATACAGGAACAGTCTTGGTAGTAACACAGTAACAGTAAAAACACAGGAACAATATTGGTAGTAACACAGTAACAGTCTTGGCAGTAACAGTAAAAACACAGGAACAGTCTTGGTAGTAACACAGTAACAGTCTTGGTAGTAACACAGTAACAGTCTTGGTAGTAACACAGTAACAGTCTTGGTAGTAACACAGTAACAGTCTTGGTAGTAACACAGTAACAGTCTTGGTAGTAACACAGTAACAGTCTTGGTAGTAATGCAGTAACAGTAAAAACACAGGAACAGTCTTGGTAGTAACACAGTAACAGTCTTGGTAGTAACACAGTAACAGTCTTGGTAGTAATGCAGTAACAGTAAAAACACAGTAACAGTATTGGCAGTAACACAGTAACAGTCTTGGTAGTAATGCAGTAACAGTAAAAACACAGAAACAGTCTTGGTAGTAACACAGCAACAGTCTTGGTAGTAACACAGTAACAGTCTTGGTAGTAACACAGTAACAGTCTTGGTAGTAACAGAGTAACAGTCTTGGCAGTAACACAGTAACAGTAAAAACACAGTAACAGTCTTGGTAGTAATGCAGTAACAGTAGAAACACAGTAACAGTATTGGTAGTAACACAGTAACAGTCTTGGTAGTAACAGAGTAACAGTAAAAACACAGCAACAGTCTTGGTAGTAACACAGTAACAGTCTTGGTAGTAACACAGTAACAGTCTTGGCAGTAACACAGTAACAGTAAAAACACAGTAACAGTCTTGGTAGTAATGCAGTAACAGTAAAAACACAGTAACAGTCTTGGTAGTAACACAGTAACAGTCTTGGTAGTAATGCAGTAACAGTAAAAACACAGCAACAGTCTTGGTAGTAACACAGTAACAGGCTTGGTAGTAACGCAGTAACAGTATTGGCAGTAACACAGTAACAGTAAAAACACAGTAACAGTCTTGGTAGTAACGCAGTAACAGTAAAAACACAGCAACAGGCTTGGTAGTAACACAGTAACAGTCTTGGTAGTAACGCAGTAACAGTCTTGGCAGTAACACAGTAACAGTCTTGGCAGTAACACAGTAACAGTCTTGGCAGTAACAGTAAAAACACAGTAACAGTCTTGGCAGTAACGCAGTAACAGGCTTGGTAGTAACACAGTAACAGGCTTGGTAGTAACACAGTAACAGGCTTGGTAGTAACACAGTAACAGGCTTGGTAGTAACGCAGTAACAGTAATAACACAGTAACAGTAGAAATACAGGAACAGTCTTGGTAGTAACACAGTAACAGTAAAAACACAGGAACAATATTGGTAGTAACACAGTAACAGTCTTGGCAGTAACAGTAAAAACACAGGAACAGTCTTGGTAGTAACACAGTAACAGTCTTGGTAGTAACACAGTAACAGTCTTGGTAGTAACACAGTAACAGTCTTGGTAGTAACACAGTAACAGTCTTGGTAGTAACACAGTAACAGTCTTGGTAGTAACACAGTAACAGTCTTGGTAGTAATGCAGTAACAGTAAAAACACAGGAACAGTCTTGGTAGTAACACAGTAACAGTCTTGGTAGTAACACAGTAACAGTCTTGGTAGTAATGCAGTAACAGTAAAAACACAGTAACAGTATTGGCAGTAACACAGTAACAGTCTTGGTAGTAATGCAGTAACAGTAAAAACACAGGAACAGTCTTGGTAGTAACACAGCAACAGTCTTGGTAGTAACACAGTAACAGTCTTGGTAGTAACACAGTAACAGTCTTGGTAGTAACAGAGTAACAGTCTTGGCAGTAACACAGTAACAGTAAAAACACAGTAACAGTCTTGGTAGTAATGCAGTAACAGTAGAAACACAGTAACAGTATTGGTAGTAACACAGTAACAGTCTTGGTAGTAACAGAGTAACAGTAAAAACACAGCAACAGTCTTGGTAGTAACACAGTAACAGTCTTGGTAGTAACACAGTAACAGTCTTGGCAGTAACACAGTAACAGTAAAAACACAGTAACAGTCTTGGTAGTAATGCAGTAACAGTAAAAACACAGTAACAGTCTTGGTAGTAACACAGTAACAGTCTTGGTAGTAATGCAGTAACAGTAAAAACACAGCAACAGTCTTGGTAGTAACACAGTAACAGGCTTGGTAGTAACGCAGTAACAGTATTGGCAGTAACACAGTAACAGTAAAAACACAGTAACAGTCTTGGTAGTAACGCAGTAACAGTAAAAACACAGCAACAGGCTTGGTAGTAACACAGTAACAGTCTTGGTAGTAACGCAGTAACAGTCTTGGCAGTAACACAGTAACAGTCTTGGCAGTAACACAGTAACAGTCTTGGCAGTAACAGTAAAAACACAGTAACAGTCTTGGCAGTAACGCAGTAACAGGCTTGGTAGTAACACAGTAACAGGCTTGGTAGTAACACAGTAACAGGCTTGGTAGTAACACAGTAACAGGCTTGGTAGTAACGCAGTAACAGTAATAACACAGTAACAGTAGAAATACAGGAACAGTCTTGGTAGTAACACAGTAACAGTAAAAACACAGGAACAATATTGGTAGTAACACAGTAACAGTCTTGGCAGTAACAGTAAAAACACAGGAACAGTCTTGGTAGTAACACAGTAACAGTCTTGGTAGTAACACAGTAACAGTCTTGGTAGTAACACAGTAGCAGTCTTGGTAGTAACACAGTAACAGTCTTGGTAGTAACACAGTAACAGTCTTGGTAGTAACACAGTAACAGTCTTGGTAGTAATGCAGTAACAGTAAAAACACAGGAACAGTCTTGGTAGTAACACAGTAACAGTCTTGGTAGTAACACAGTAACAGTCTTGGTAGTAATGCAGTAACAGTAAAAACACAGTAACAGTATTGGCAGTAACACAGTAACAGTCTTGGTAGTAATGCAGTAACAGTAAAAACACAGGAACAGTCTTGGTAGTAACACAGCAACAGTCTTGGTAGTAACACAGTAACAGTCTTGGTAGTAACACAGTAACAGTCTTGGTAGTAACAGAGTAACAGTCTTGGCAGTAACACAGTAACAGTAAAAACACAGTAACAGTCTTGGTAGTAATGCAGTAACAGTAGAAACACAGTAACAGTATTGGTAGTAACACAGTAACAGTCTTGGTAGTAACAGAGTAACAGTAAAAACACAGCAACAGTCTTGGTAGTAACACAGTAACAGTCTTGGTAGTAACACAGTAACAGTCTTGGCAGTAACACAGTAACAGTAAAAACACAGTAACAGTCTTGGTAGTAATGCAGTAACAGTAAAAACACAGTAACAGTCTTGGTAGTAACACAGTAACAGTCTTGGTAGTAATGCAGTAACAGTAAAAACACAGCAACAGTCTTGGTAGTAACACAGTAACAGGCTTGGTAGTAACGCAGTAACAGTATTGGCAGTAACACAGTAACAGTAAAAACACAGTAACAGTCTTGGTAGTAACGCAGTAACAGTAAAAACACAGCAACAGGCTTGGTAGTAACACAGTAACAGTCTTGGTAGTAACGCAGTAACAGTCTTGGCAGTAACACAGTAACAGTCTTGGCAGTAACACAGTAACAGTCTTGGCAGTAACAGTAAAAACACAGTAACAGTCTTGGCAGTAACGCAGTAACAGGCTTGGTAGTAACACAGTAACAGGCTTGGTAGTAACACAGTAACAGGCTTGGTAGTAACACAGTAACAGGCTTGGTAGTAACGCAGTAACAGTAATAACACAGTAACAGTAGAAATACAGGAACAGTCTTGGTAGTAACACAGTAACAGTAAAAACACAGGAACAATATTGGTAGTAACACAGTAACAGTCTTGGCAGTAACAGTAAAAACACAGGAACAGTCTTGGTAGTAACACAGTAACAGTCTTGGTAGTAACACAGTAACAGTCTTGGTAGTAACACAGTAACAGTCTTGGTAGTAACACAGTAACAGTCTTGGTAGTAACACAGTAACAGTCTTGGTAGTAACACAGTAACAGTCTTGGTAGTAATGCAGTAACAGTAAAAACACAGGAACAGTCTTGGTAGTAACACAGTAACAGTCTTGGTAGTAACACAGTAACAGTCTTGGTAGTAATGCAGTAACAGTAAAAACACAGTAACAGTATTGGCAGTAACACAGTAACAGTAAAAACACAGTAACAGTCTTGGTAGTAATGCAGTAACAGTAAAAATACAGGAACAGTTTTGGTAGTAACACAGTAAGAGTAAAAATACAGGAACAGTATTGGTAGTAACACAGTAACAGTCTTGGTAGTACCAGTAAAAACACAGGAACAGTCTTGGTAGTAATGCAGTAACAGTAAAAACACAGAAGCAGTCTTGGTAGTAATGCAGTCACAGTAAAAACACAGAAGCAGTCTTGGTAGTAATGCAGTAACAGGAAAAACTAAATAAACAGTAATAACACCATTAACAATGACATTATCAACATCTAGAAGCTCAATGGCTTGAAAGAGTTGCTTTGCTGTCTGTTCTCACCAATGCTATTTTTCAACAAGACTCCTCCATTTTCAGTGGGGCTGAGAGGGGGTTGAGGAAACCTGAAAGAAAGAGAAAGCAAGAAAGAAATGTGATCGGCGGCAGGTAGGAAAGCGGTTAAGAGCGCTGGGCCAGAAACCGAAAGGTCGCTGGTTTGAATCTTCACGCCGATTACGTGAAAAATATGTCGATGTACCCTTGAGCAAGGCGCTTAATCCTAATTGCTCCGTTAAGTCACTCTGGATAAGAGCGTCTGCTAAATGACTAAAATGTGATCAGTGCTCAGAGGACTGGCTTATAACAGTGCACACTCAGAACTGTGTTGACTCACGTGGTGGGGCTGTATGGGTTTCCTCCTCCTCCAGTTAAGATGCTGTTTCCTCTCTTCAGGTCAGATGGAGGTCCTGTCTTCTTCAGCTCATCTACCGCCATCTTGATCACATCTGTCCAGCTTCACACAACAAAGCCACATCACCACTACAGTTGGTGCTTCATCTTTATCTTCATATCTTCCACCTCTCCTCCTCCCTCCCCATAAACCTCTCTCCTCTTCCCAAACCCTTCTCTCCCACACTCACTTCTCCCTCTCCCCTTCTCTCTTCCCAAACCCTTCTCTCCCACACTCACTTCTCCCTCTCCCCTCCCCTTCTCTCCTCCTCTCCTCTTCCCAAACCCTTCTCTCCCACACTCACTTCTTCCTCTCCCCGACAGATTGAGCCACCAGTTCATAGATCTGAGCCCCGCTGTCCCAGGTGAAGATCACGTAGAAGGCCTTACGGTCTGACAGAGGGACAGAAGAGAGGGGGATAGAGATGACATATTCCTGCAAGGTGTTTGTGTGTGTGTGTGTGTGTGGCTCCATGTTGATGATGTTGTGTTTTCTTGAATACCAAATATGGCAGGTGTTGTTGTTGTGGGGGAAGGCCGGAGACAGATGCTCTTTTTGGAAGTGGGTTGCTCTTTTGACTCTTACATGGATCAGACCCTGTGCTGTCAAGTTTCTGAAATACCAGCCTCTTGAGTCATGCCTGAACAGCTTTTGACCGTGTACATAGGCTGATAGTGCATGGCCATCAGATTGCAGGACTGCATAGGGAAAAAGGCAAAGCAGCTAGCAAGGTACTGCTCATTGCTCTTTGTCATGGACAGCCTAGCTGTGTGGAGAAGGTGCTTTGACACTACGTGTGTCCATGTATCTGTGAATCTTTGAAATGTTTGAATCCTTCGGGACTGTAATGTGATTTGTGCATTCAAATGAAGTATTTAAAGATGTGTGTGTCTCACCTGTGGCCACCTCTCGGAGGAAGGCAGAGTCTAGTTTGATGATAGGGCTGAGCATCTGCTTTCCCTCCTGAACAGCGATGTTACTCTTACTCTGACACTTCAACACCATCTTATCATCCTGCTTCTGTAACAGCACCAACAGATCCCCCAGCAACACACACTGCACTTCTGAGAGGGGGACAGGAACAGGGTGGAGAGGAGGAGGAGAGTGGGGCAGGAACAGGGTGGAAAGGAGAGGAGGAGGAGAGTGGGGCAGGAAGTGAACAGCAGATGACCAACAGCTTGGGTTTGTGTAAAATGAAATCAGACTTCATACATTAAAACAAACTAATGTTTGTAGAGTTGATAGTGCACCTAAGGTTTTCTCCTTGGTCACTCTCCAGGTCAGAGGCCCCTCATAGATCATCCTTCTCTGGGCCAGGTCAAGGTACTGAGAGAGAAGAGAACAATAGAGACTGATAAAGAATGAGAGAACGGGACAACTGTAGAAAGGATAGCATGAAGAGCACTGGACCACACTACAAGAAGCCCTCACTATTGTCAGTCACCTTGTACTCCAGGTACAGCTCGTTACTGGGTTTGAGTCCTGAGGTGTCCAGCCTGCGCTGGTAGTCTTTCAGGGTCTGGAGGGAGAGAGAGAAATAATTTATACTTTACCTCAGACACTTGTTGTTGTTGTAGTAGCAGTTGTAATAGTAGTGTGTGTGTGTGTGTGTGTGTGTGTGTGTGTCTCACCAGCAGGTTCTCCATCTGTTTGACCTCCTCGTTGACGTGGTTGAGGATCTTCCTACAGCACTCTGCACTCTGCTGAATACTCTCCTTCTCCAAGGTGTCCTCTACAGGAATACACACAACACATGTCACAACACACACTCTCTCTGTTTATCTGAATGTGAGCAGGGAAGGACATACACAGACCTGTGCACTTGGCAATGTTTTCCAGCAGTAGGGGGTATTTGGTGAGCCTCTGCATCTCAGTGGGGATGATGTCCTTCAGCTGCAGCCTACGACACTGAGGCCGACTCTCTGCCTCCAGTATGAAGGAGTTGAAACGAGGGTCTTTCTTCTGTCTCATCTTCAGCTGTTCCAGGGCCCACGTCTGGTGACTACAGAACCTAGACGTCAGCTTCTGAAACCACTCACCCTCCGTCCCTCCAAACTAGACAGAGAGAGAAAGTGAGGGAGGGAGAGATTAAAAGCTTTCTTTAGGGATCCATTTCCCTAAGTATCCACTTCATATAAGGGATGAGGGGGTTAGGCTGAGATGGGGTGAGGGGCAGAGAGAGAGAGGGCAGTGAGGGGCACAGAAAGGGGGAGTGATGGAAGGTGACCTGTTCCTTACCCTATTGAGTAACGTGGTTCCGATGGCCTTGACGATGAAATTGTGCTGACGCAGCTTCTTCAGGTGCTCGTAGAAAGCATCTGCACAGAAACACACAGGGAACACAGTGGTTGGACTGGGGTAGACTTATGGTTGGGTTATTATGGTCAGACTGAGGTCAATTTATGGTTGGGTTAAAGTTACACTAGGGTTCATTTACTAGTGACGAGGGAAAAATATAAAAACATTTAAATATCAGGATATCATTTTGGAAGATATGCCGGTATCATTTTGACAATATCGCAATATTATTTTTGCGCTAGTTGCACCAAAGTTCCAGTATTTTCCCATCATAGCTTGTTCTCCATCTTCTTTTTAAATAAGGAGACAATTTGTTTTCAGCACATTTATTTCCATGATCGATCAAAACTTGTTTTTCTCATGGCTCTCTTGTCCTCCTGCAGCAGACATATGGTGAGCAATACAGTATGTTTGGAACATGGAATTGCAATACAATTACAGAATCGAACTGCAATACATAAAGAATTGTGAGAATTGCAATACAGATCATATCAGAACCTAAGTATCATGGTAACATCGTATCGTGAGGTCTTGCCAACAATTTACATTGGTCAGACTGACTTCAGCCAGTATCAGAACTGTAGAAGTGCTGTTGTCGGGTAACGGTCACAGCCATGCAGTGGCAGTCATGTAGTGTAAGTGTGGTTGTATGTCAGGGGTTTTGCGGTTGTACTGTAGTTGGGGTTACGGTCGTCCAGTGGCAGTACATTGGTCATGTGGTTGTACTGTAGTTGGGGTTACAGTGGCAGTACATTGGTCATGTGGTTGTACTGTAGTTGGAGTTAGTGGCAGTACATTGGTCATGTGGTTGTACTGTAGTTGGGGTTACAGTGGCAGTACATTGGTCATGTGGTTGTACTGTAGTTGGGGTTACGGTCGTCCAGTGGCAGTACATTGGTCATGTGGTTGTACTGTAGTTGGGGTTACAGTGGCAGTACATTGGTCATGTGGTTGTACTGTAGTTGGGGTTACAGTGGCAGTACGTACATTGGTCATGTGGTTGTACTGTAGTTGGGGTTACAGTGGCAGTACATTGGTCATGTGGTTGTACTGTAGTTGGAGTTAGTGGCAGTACATTGGTCATGTGGTTGTACTGTAGTTGGGGTTACAGTGGCAGTACATTGGTCATGTGGTTGTACTGTAGTTGGGGTTACGGTCGTCCAGTGGCAGTACATTGGTCATGTGGTTGTACTGTAGTTGGGGTTACAGTGGCAGTACATTGGTCATGTGGTTGTACTGTAGTTGGAGTTAGTGGCAGTACATTGGTCATGTGGTTGTACTGTAGTTGGGGTTACAGTGGCAGTACATTGGTCATGTGGTTGTACTGTAGTTGGGGTTACGGTCGTCCAGTGGCAGTACATTGGTCATGTGGTTGTACTGTAGTTGGGGTTACAGTGGCAGTACATTGGTCATGTGGTTGTACTGTAGTTGGGGTTACAGTGGCAGTACGTACATTGGTCATGTGGTTGTACTGTAGTTGGGGTTACAGTGGCAGTACATTGGTAATGTGGTTGTACTGTAGTTGGGGTTACAGTGGCAGTACATTGGTAATGTGGTTGTACTGTAGTTGGGGTTACAGTGGCAGTACATTGGTAATGTGGTTGTACTGTAGTTGGGGTTACAGTGGCAGTACGTACATTGGTCATGTGGTTGTACTGTAGTTGGGGTTACAGTGGCAGTACGTACATTGGTCATGTGGTTGTACTGTAGTTGGGGTTACAGTGGCAGTACATTGGTCATGTGGTTGTACTGTAGTTGGGGTTACAGTGGCAGTACATTGGTCATGTGGTTGTACTGTAGTTGGGGTTACAGTGGCAGTACATTGGTCATGTGGTTGTACTGTAGTTGGGGTTACAGTGGCAGTACATTGGTCATGTGGTTGTACTGTAGTTGGGGTTACGGTCGTCCAGTGGCAGTACATTGGTCAATGTGGTTGTACTGTAGTTGGGGTTACAGTGGCAGTACATTGGTCAATGTGGTTGTACTGTAGTTGGGGTTACAGTGGCAGTACATTGGTCAATGTGGTTGTACTGTAGTTGGGGTTACGGTCGTCCAGTGGCAGTACATTGGTCAATGTGGTTGTACTGTAGTTGGGGTTAGAGTGGCAGTACATTGGTCATGTGGTTGTACTGTAGTTGGGGTTACAGTGGCAGTACATTGGTCATGTGGTTGTACTGTAGTTGGGGTTACAGTGGCAGTACATTGGTCATGTGGTTGTACTGTAGTTGGGGTTACAGTGGCAGTACATTGGTCATGTGGTTGTACTGTAGTTGGAGTTAGTGGCAGTACATTGGTCATGTGGTTGTACTGTAGTTGGGGTTACAGTGGCAGTACATTGGTCATGTGGTTGTACTGTAGTTGGGGTTACAGTGGCAGTACATTGGTCATGTGGTTGTACTGTAGTTGGGGTTAGAGTGGCAGTACATTGGTCATGTGGTTGTACTGTAGAGGGGGTTACAGTGGCAGTACATTGGTAATGTGGTTGTACTGTAGTTGGGGTTACAGTGGCAGTACATTGGTCATGTGGTTGTACTGTAGTTGGGGTTACAGTGGCAGTACATTGGTCATGTGGTTGTACTGTAGTTGGGGTTACAGTGGCAGTACATTGGTCATGTGGTTGTACTGTAGAGGGGGTTATGGTGATACTACGGTCAAGCAGCAGTGGGATCGTACTCACAGTGCATGTCTATGATCTCGTCCAGGCTGGGGAAGATGGTGGCCAGCTCTGTGGCGGTCATGAGTTCCTCTCTCTCCAAAGGCTTCCAGAACACTGTCTGCAGAACACTCAGCATGCGCACATGGGCGTGCTCCGTCGCAAACAACTCTGAGAGAGAGAGAGAAGAGAAAAGAGAGAGAGAGAGAAAAGAGAGAGAGAGAGAAAAGAGAGAGAGAGAGAGAGAGAGATTACTCTAGTCACAATTAATTCACAATATTTTGCATCAGATGAGCAGCAGCTCATTCTTACATCGCAAGTAGTTTACTTCCTCCTCCGTTAGCTGGATCCCTCCATCCCCCACCCCTTCCCCAGTCCCTCCTCACCGTTGATGACCTCCTGCCGCTTGGTCTCCTTCTTGCTGAGGTCTTTGAGCGTGTCTGGGGGGGTGTGTTCTCTCCAGTTGGGCGGGTCCTGCTCCAGCTCCAGGAGGCGAGGGTCCTGTTCCTCCTGCTGGGGAGTGGGGCCAGAGAGGGAAAGACCTGGGAGCACACCCTCGGGCAGTAACACCCCTTCATCAACACTGATAGAAGAGAGGAGGACAGAGGAGGAGGAGAGGGGCAGGTATAAGGGTATGGGGATAAAGGGTATGGGCGATAATATCAAAATAATCTAACGCGAAGCTAGAAAAACCTGCTTGGGTTGAGAAGCATTTGGATTGGGACATTACGCTATTGGCGTAAGTCTACATAATCCACACACAGCACTAACATTACACGTAGTTACAGTTGGTACTGTAGCCCTGACTAAGAAAATAACTCCGGCTCTGACCCTCCTCCTCCAGTCAAGCTGTGTCACTCAGCATGGATCTCTTCCTGTCTTAATGAAGCTGCTGGGGACACAGTGGAAGAAGCTTCCATTCACTCTCACTCAGCCTTTCTGTCTTAGTTAGACATCAGACAGTCAGTAAAGCAAAGTTAGTTGATCAGTAATGTCAGTGAAACTATCAGCCTGTCCATCAGTTACTATAGTCAGTCAGTCTGCCTGTCCATCAGTTACTATAGTCAGTCAGTCTGCCTGTCCATCAGTTACTATAGTCAGTCAGTCAGCCCGTCCATCAGTTACTATAGTCAGTCAGTCTGCCTGTCCATCAGTTACTATAATCAGTCAGCCTGTCCATCAGTTACTATAGTCAGTCAGTCAGCCTGTCCATCAGTTACTATAATCAGTCAGCCTGTCCATCAGTTACTATAGTCAGTCAATCTGTCCATCAGTTACTATAGTCAGTCAGTCTGTCCATCAGTTACTATAATCAGTCAGTCAATCAGCCTGTCCATCAGTTACTATAATCAGTCAGTCAATCAGCCTGTCCATCAGTTACTATAATCAGTCAGTCAATCAGCCTGTCCATCAGTTACTATAATCAGTCAGTCAATCAGCCTGTCCATCAGTTACTATAATCAGTCAGTCAATCAGCCTGTCCATCAGTTACTATAGTCAGTCAGTCAATCAGTCTGTCCATCAGTTAGTATAGTCAGTCAGTCAATCAGCCTGTCCATCAGTTACTATAATCAGTCAGTCAATCAGCCTGTCCATCAGTTACTATAATCAGTCAGTCAGCCTGTCCATCAGTTACTATAATCAGTCAGTCAGTCAGCCTGTCCATCAGTTACTATAGTCAGTCAGTCAGCCTGTCCATCAGTTACTTTAGTCAGTCAGTCAGCCTGTCCATCAGTTACTATAGTCAGTCAGTCAGCCTGTCCATCAATTACTATAATCAGTCAGTCAAGTCAGCCTGTCCATCAGTTTCTATAATCAGTCAGTCAGTCAGCCCGTCCATCAGTTACTATAGTCAGTCAGTCAGTCTGTCTATCATTTAGTATAGTCTGTCAGTTTGCTTGTGACTATGTCAGTCTGTGGCTGTGCTCCTCTCTCGACCCATGAGAGAAGGGGGGATAGGGGGTCTGCCTTACGAGGGGTGGGGAGAGGTCGGGGAGGAGTGTGCTGCCGTGGCGGCGGCTTGCAGGTCCACGTCGCTACGGGAACGCGACTGTTTGGCCCGGGAGGAGCCACGGCGACGGTAGGAATGTCTGTCCACACGAGCACTCTCACTGCGTCCCACACGCCTGAGGAGGGAGGGAGGGGAGGGAGGGGGAGAGTACATCGAAGGGAGAGAGGAGAGCAAGAGGAGGGCCAGTGGGTGGGAAAAATACAAGGAGGATGGTAGTATAAGGAGGAAGGCAGGGGAGGAAGTAGAGAGACAGACGGAGTGAGGAGTACAGGAACCACAAGGAAATGGTCCAAAAGACCAAACCAAAGAGTACGGAGTGGAACAACAAAGACAGGGGAGATATTAGGATAAAGTGGATCCAAGCAGGAGAACCATTACAGAGGAAGTCAATGTGATGTCAAAGGAATGTAGAGGATCAAAAGAAAAGCACACAAGAGATGTGACAGAGAATGGATGGTTAGACTCAGGAGCATAGAGACACTCCACACAGTCCTGGGTTACTGCTTAATGACTAGCCCTATTAGAAACACATTGGAAGCAGAGACACTCCACACAGTCCTGGGTTACTGCTTAATGACTAGCCCTATTAGAAACACATTGGAAGCAGAGACACTCCACACAGTCCTGGGTTACTGCTTAATGACTAGCCCTATTAGAAACACATTGGAAGCAGAGACACTCCACACAGTCCTGGGTTACTGCTTAATGACTAGCCCTATTAGAAACACATTGGAAGCCCATCTACCTCAACACTATAAGTTAAGAAAGCGGTCCTTAGTAACATCTCAGTGTGTCTGTGTACCAAGGCCTTTCAATTACGCAGTGTTAAATGGCAATCAATTGGGCTTATCAACCCTCCAATCTCACACACACACTGACAAGAAGACTATTATTCTCTAACATCACAGCCCACTCACGTCAGTCCCAAGGTACAGGATAAACAATACTTAGCCATGCAGTGTGTGTGTGTGTGTGTGTGTGCACGCAGTAATGCAGGATGGACTGTGTGTTATCAATATGAGGCCCAGTGCGTGTCCGTATCCCTGTCGCAGAGAAGTAGAAACCCACCTTGTCTTGCGTCTGTAAAAACACGGGACAGGACAGTTACATAACCACCACAACCATTCAACAGTAACACACCCCCTTTCTACAAACCTCCAACTCTCCCCATCAACCGCTGCAGCACACGGACAGAGCCTAGCAGCACTGAACGCACTGTAAAACCACAGAAAGCAAAGCACGCCCACAAACACAAGACGTCTGCTGTCCTGAACATGGTACCACATGAAGCCCTGTGAAGACTGGACAACAGAACATAGCGGAACCCTATAGAACCACACATACTGATGCCTTCTGCAAGCAACAGACATGAAAGCGAACCAGACCTCACTGCTTGACTTACAGTAGGACTGGGATAAAGACGACAACAGACAAATCTAAAGCTGGACCGCACGACTGAAGCACAGTAAAAGTCAACTTAATGAACTTAAGCCTGTAGAGATACAATGCTCTACAAACCAAATATAGCACAATGAATGCCCAAATCAGACAGACGCACAACCCCAGACAACATAACGTTATACCAGCTTTCCCCAGCTCTGGTACTTGAGTCTAGCCTGCAGACACACAGACAAGATGACACACTACAGTACAATGTTAACTATTATACACTTAACTTGCTCTGAATAACTGAGCAGAGTCAGCATCGCACAAAGTCAGCATCGCACAAACAAGGAGACAGCAGAGCAAACACAAACATGAAAAATGATGGACACACACAGAGAGAAAGTGGAGAACAGGTAAACAAAACAAGAGATTTGTGGTAGAGGAGAAGGGAGGAGGAGGGGTTGGGGGCTGGAGGGGAAGACCAGGTCCCTGTAGCCCCAGTAAGGGTCCATCTCCAAATGCTGGGTGGGTCTTAGTGATGTTCGCTACATGGAGCTGCTCTGGCAGGACAGGGTTAAGGTGTGGTAGGTAGGCTAGGCAGCACAGTACACAGCAGGGACGGACGGAGACACTGAGGGAGTTTTACCACGCTTCCTCAGCCTTAGCATAGCCACTGACCCCTAACCTTTTTAAACTGTTTGACTATGTTCAACATCTTCCCGAACAGGGTTGGGTCTATGTTGGTCTTTGGTTTTATACATCTCATCTACTCCATTTTTTTTTTTTTTACCTCTCTCTTCCTCTATTTCTTCCTCACCTGTCTTTGTCCAGGTTTTCCTCCAGGGGGGGTTCATTGGGTGAGGGGGGCTCCCATACAGCCAGCCCCCCTGCCATCCCTCCGGGGGACAGCTCACCCCCCTCCGCCACCAAATGGGGGTCCGAACGGCTGCTGAACAGACCTGGGAGAGGAGCAAAGGAAACACACATTTCAGATTCACCTCACTGACTACACCCTAAGTTAGGTTGGGTGGTGCTATGCTACCATGTATCCGTCCAATCAGCCTTACCTATCTCGCTGTGGGAGAAGTCTGGGCTGGAGGTCACACTGATGTGAACTCCTGAGCCCTCGCTGACCTCCAAACCCTGATGTGGGGAGGATCCTGTGGAAACAGACTTCCTGTTTAATGCTGGAGGAGCGGCATCAGGGGTGGAGGAGCCTCGAGAGGGGGCGAGGCCGCTGGAAACCTTACGCTCCTGATTCACCTTCTCTTTATCCACTGAGAGAGAGAGAGAGAGAGGAGAGAGAGGAGAGAGAGGAGAGAGAGGAGAGAAAGAGAGAGAGAGAGAGAGAGAGAGAGAGAGAGTGAGTGAGAGAGAGAGAGAGATGGTAAAAGGGATAACATTGAGGAGAAAAAAAAAGAGTCAAAACAGTCAGAGGCCTTTCTATGAGAGAGACAAACAGAGACAGACAGGATGAGTATAGGGTAATCAGTGGATCTGTGGTGAGAGAGGAGGGTTAATCATTCTCAGGGTGTGTGTGTGTGTGAGTGAGAGAGCTGGGCGAGATGGACAAAAATCCATGTTGTGATACATTGACCAATTGTTTGAATAATGATGAATCAGCAATAAATCATGTTTGGGGGAGGTGCTAGAGCTGGGCGAGATGGACAAAAAGTGATAATGTGATGAATGTAACTATTTTGCTCGATAACAATAAATAGCCTACAACAATAAAACTAAATGTTTTGAAGGGACAGTTAGGCTACTTTACATTAGTGGGAGGGCTTTTGACCATTTAGTTCCAGTGCCAAGTAAGTCAACTGAGATAGCAGTTGGAACTCAAAACACTTAGCTAGTGATATTGTTGCTATATTAGACAAGTAGGCTATTTGATTCATCGATCAGTAAATGTAGGCTAACATCCTACAACAACTTTCCAGCACTAGACCGAGGCTACTTGATGTAGAACAAGAGCTCACAGTTTTACCAGTCAGATTCTGAAGGTTATCCGCGTTTCTCCAAACATCAAATTTCAAAGTTGCACCAAACGTCACATTTCTGCAGGTATCAACTTAACACATAGGCTATTACCGTTGACCAAACAACGGTTTAGAGAACAATCTACAGGAACATTGTATAGCAAAATCACAGATGTTTGTTTCTTCGTCCCAGCTGTAGCGTGTGTGGTGAGTCCAACTATCAAAACACCAGTGATTACAGATCATGCCATATAATCTACACCTAGACGCAAAACAGACGCAAAACAGTAAGTCAACAAATCAAAAACTCGGCATTCCCCTCAGATCCCCTTCCAGGTTTGATTTGGTACATGCAAACATGCATTGGGGTTGATTAGTAAGGACTAAACCATTCTAGAGATAAAGGGGTGGGGAAGAGGAGATGAGAGCCAGACGGTGGTACCTTCAGCCTCCACTTTAGGAAGTTTGACCTCAGCTGAAAGAAGAACACAGGGCAAGACAACGGGTTCTTTTTAATTCTACAAAGACTTTGTCTTATACAGGCACTACGGTCATTCTGGTAGACCCACTTTTAGATGGCGATCGATAATCAAACACCTGACATAGCTTATACGATATGTCATCCACTCTGTTTCTCTGTACCTTCAGTATGCAGTATGCATTTAGTAGTGTATACAGTATGTACTGTTTTTTAACAATGTAAGGAAGACAAACTCATTTCCCCTTGGGTATTGATAAAGTACAATCTCATCTCATATTATGACACTACTGGTACGTACTGCTGCCAGCAATCCAGCCACCGGCGGCGCTGAGGATGTTGGGAAAACCCCCCTTCTGTTTAGATTTAGTGGACTCCTCACTCTTCTTATTCTGAGAGGGAGGAAGAGAGACAAAGAGAGAGCGCATTATGACAAGAACAGTCTAATAATACTGGATAGGTTGGTGTGTGGTATGGACTGGGGACCGTGGAGTCCAGCTAACTGCCAACCAGACAGACAGAGACTCACCTTCCCAAGGGGTCTCCTGAAGAACCCTCTGGACTTCTTACTGTCAGCTACCCTGGACTTCACTCCTAGGTGCTTCATGTAGAAGGCCACTGCTGCAAAGATTGACGAACTGGAGGATGAGAGAGAGGGAGGGAGAGCGAGATCTCTGTAAAGTTAGTGGTGATGAAAGTATGAAAGTACATACTGTATAAATGCATATATATTGGCATTGCAATAGAAACAGTAATGATACACTATTAGAGAGGATGCTAAAGCATGAGCTGTAAATAAAAATAATGGCGTGAAAGAGACAGTAGGGGTGGGGTTGAGATGAGAAAGGTTGGGGTTGGAATATGAGAAAGGCTGGGGTTGGAATATGAGAAAGGCTGGGGTTGGAATATGAGAAAGGCTGGGGTGATGCTGGGTGGAGAGTTGGTAGTTTACCAGAGAGGAAAGGAGGAGTAGAAAGAGGAGCTTGAGGGAGAAAATGCGAGAGCTTTTCAAACTGAGGCCATAAGACCATAAACCAAGTCAGTCTACATCAGCTACAGAATGCCATTTATGGCAAAGTAATGCAACTATAGGACAGCAGTCTGCACAACGTACAGGACAGCAGTCTGCACAACGTACAGGACTGCAGTCTGCACAACGTACAGGACTGCAGTCTGCACAACGTACAGGACTGCAGTCTGCACAACGTACAGGACAGCAGTCTGCACAACGTACAGGACAGCAGTCTGCACAACGTACAGGACAGCAGTCTGCACAACGTACAGGACAGCAGTCTGCACAACGTACAGGACAGCAGTCTGCACAACGTACAGGACAGCAGTCTGCACAACGTACAGGACAGCAGTCTGCACAACGTAGAGGACAGCAGTCTGCACAACGTAGAGGACAGCAGTCTGCACAACGTAGAGGACAGCAGTCTGCACAACGTAGAGGACAGCAGTCTGCACAACGTAGAGGACAGCAGTCTGCACAACGTAGAGGACAGCAGTCTGCACAACGTACAGGATTGAAGTCTGCACAACGTACAGGACTGAAGTCTGCACAATGTACAGGACTGAAGTCTGCACAACGTACAGGACAGCAGTCTGCACAACGTACAGGACTGCAGTCTGCACAACGTACAGGACAGCAGTCTGCACAACGTACAGGACAGCAGTCTGCACAACGTACAGGACAGCAGTCTGCACAACGTACAGGACTGCAGTCTGCACAACGTACAGGACCGCAGTCTGCACAGCGTACAGGACCGCAGTCTGCACAGCGTACAGGACCGCAGTCTGCACAACGTACAGGACCGCAGTCTGCACAACGTACAGGACAGCAGTCTGCGGTCCAACGTACAGGACCGCAGTCTGCGGTCCAACGTACAGGACTGCAGTCTGCGGTCCAACGTACAGGACTGAAGTCTGCGCTCCAACGTACAGGACTGAAGTCTGCACAACGTACAGGACTGCAGTCTGCACAACGTACAGGACTGCAGTCTGCACAACGTACAGGACTGCAGTCTGCACAACGGCACAACGTACAGGACTGCAGTCTGCACAACGTACAGGACTGCAGTCTGCACAACGTACAGGACTGCAGTCTGCACAACGTACAGGACTGCAGTCTGCACAACGTACAGGACAGCAGTCTGCACAACGTACAGGACAGAAGTCTGCACAACGTACAGGACAGCAGTCTGCACAACGTACAGGACTGAAGTCTGCACAACGTACAGGACTGAAGTCTGCACAACGTACAGGACTGAAGTCTGCACAACGTACAGGACTGAAGTCTGCACAACGTACAGGACTGAAGTCTGCACAACGTACAGGACTGCAGTCTGCACAACGTACAGGACAGCAGTCTGCACAACGTACAGGACAGCAGTCTGCACAAAGTACAGGACAGCAGCCTGCACAACGTACAGGACTGAAGTCTGCACAACGTACAGGACTGAAGTCTGCACAACGTACAGGACTGCAGTCTGCACAACGTACAGGACTGCAGTCTGCACAACGTACAGGACTGAAGTCTGCACAACATACAGGACTGAAGTCTGCACAACGTACAGGACTGAAGTCTGCACAACGTACAGGACTGAAGTCTGCACAACATACAGGACTGAAGTCTGCACAACATACAGGACTGAAGTCTGCACAACGTACAGGACTGAAGTCTGCACAACATACAGGACAGCAGTCTGCACAACGTACAGGACAGCAGTCTGCACAACGTACAGGACAGCAGTCTGCACAACATACAGGACTGAAGTCTGCACAACGTACAGGACAGCAGTCTGCACAACATACAGGACAGCAGTCTGCACAACGTACAGGACAGCAGTCTGCACAACATACAGGACTGCAGTCTGCACAACGTACAACTATAGAGCAAAACAAACTAATTGAGGAGGAAGGTCAAATAAATATAAGGCATGTATGGACTTTAAAAGATCAATGAATCTAAGCAGGGAGCTGGACAAAGCAGGTCTAGCATGCATTCACACATTGACGGAAGTGGTTCAGACACACAGCACCGTGAAACACAGAACTCACCATTTCTCCTCGTCTGCGACGATGGAGGGGCTGAAAGAGAGGAGATGAATAGATATTAAAGAGAGAGAGAGAGAAAGATAAGCGCAGACATTGCCAAGTCTGTAGACTTACCGGTGGAGTCGATTAAGTGGCATTTTCCCTCGCTCTTTCTCGACTGATTCTTAACTCTGTTTTGGGACGGTGGAATCTGAAGCGGCTAAGCTTCTCCTGATCCAACTCAAATCTGACTGCAGTGATATTGTGTTCAGAGCAGAGGCTACTGAACATATCCTGATCTTTCCAACAAAAAAAGGGAAAAAATAAAACAAAGTCTAAAACAATGAGAGATGCATTAAAAGCTGCACCCCAGAAAATGCACAAGAAACTATTGACAATTGTTTTTAAACTAAAACACTGCAAAAATCTAATCTGTACAAATCTATCCAATCTGCTTTTCTGCACAAGGCAAGGTATCAGCTGTCTAACTATCTGCAAAAGATAAGTGTGAAGTCAAGGCACAGCTGCTCTCTGGGAGTTGTCTGCAGGGTGGGCTGGAAAATCTAACAATGCTCCAGGACACCGGAAATGGCTATTTAACTGTGTTTTAGTCTGATGCAACAAGCAGGCAAGAATATGGAAATGAGATCTTACTGTTTCTCTTTTCTATTAACATAAAGGGAGGGGATGGGTTTCCTCGGGATTCCTCAAGCCAATCAGGATGCCCCATCCCTCCATTCCACTGACTGACCAATAGGAGACAGAGGTGGTGAGGTCACCATGTTCTGGCGGCGAGAGGGGGAGAGACGGGGGAGCGACTGAACGAGGGCGGGTGTGGGATTGTGGAGGAGAGATGAGGATTGTGTAAGTGAATCTAAATGGGCAGAATAAATGAATAACTCTTTTGTAGTTAGGAGACAGAGAGAGTTGATTGTGAGTCAGTAAGTTTATGATGTGTTTGACACTGCCTGCTGACAAGCTTTTCATACTTCCTCCACTGACAATACAGTAGTAACCAGAAAAAAGGGACTTATGCATTGGGCATATCCCCTTTGTTGGTCTCTCTCTTATAGTCACTCTTTCATCCTCTCTCTTCACACTGCAGGTTAAAGAGCTTGTCTCCTGCTCTCCTCCTCACTTAATTCATTGTATCTGGCTACCGGGTCAGAGGCAGATGAACGGACTAGACTGTCTCTACTCTCCCTCCCCCTCTCCATCCTCCAACCTCCTCCGGTTGGCAGCATGCCAGGGGAGAAGCTTCCTGCCAACGTGGCACTGCTGACTCTCTCCTTCTCCCTCTGCTTCCTCTGTTCCAATCACTGTTGTCCCTCTTTCTTTTCTCCCCAAATCCCTCTCTCTCCTCCATGTCTTTAATCATCCATCTATCCCCCTAGTGGTCCCTGTGTGTTGAACTGGTTGTGTCAATGTGTGTATTTCTGCACCATATTCTAGAAATGTCCGCTGAGGGACTGGAACTGTGATGTCTAGAGGCCTGTGATGTCATGATGATACTACACAGTATTTAATTGAATTCAAATGAAACTTGCCCCCAAACGAAGCCATGGGAGGTTTAACTTAGCTAATTTGACTGTACCTTTATCTATGAAGTTACATAAAAGCTATACGTTATGTAGTACTGCATTATGACAGTCAATAATCCACCCCAGCCGTCTACTCACTGAATCTCAGACATTTTGTCCAGCAGGGTCTCTGCCACGGCCTTCTCCTTCATCTCCATGGGGATACGATCGGTGGGGTAGTGAGACTCCACCTCGAGCAGCTCTGCCGCGTTAGGGGTCATACCCATCATCCTCTTCTGCCTGGGAGGGAGGAACAGCAGGAAGTATCCCTTTAAGTATTTACATCTCACACTGTATAACTGTCATCAGTCTGACATTATCGCTGAGGGCTAGTTGGTACACACGTGTGTATGGGGAGCAACAAGAGAGTTTGTGTTTAGGGCAGAGACTATTTTAACCCAATGTTATCACTGATGAGTCAATATGTCAATAGGTTTTGACCAGGTCACTGCTGGTTCAATGGATGTGGTTGTGTCACCTGAAGTCTTCCAGCTGTCGCAGCACCTCTGGGGCCTGAGCCAACTGGACATCCTGGACAAACTTCCTCTGCTGCTCCTCACTGAGCAGGTCTGGTCTGGTACGGTCTGAGAGAGAGATTACATACACACCATGCTTTATCCAGATAATGCTGAGTAGACCAGTGGTGGCTGCATTATCTAAAATCATAAGAGAACGATCGTAGGAGGGCTTACCCAACTCAAACGATACATTATGAGGGATTTGCACTCTGAGAATCTGTGTGGGTTGAAGAGGAGGGAGAGAACATTTTAATTTGACATAATAATAATAATATGCATCACACTGACTTCTACAACAACATTTGTATGTTCTCCTCTGTTCATCTGGTGATGTAGAGGTTAATCCCGGACCTGCAGTGCCTAGCTCCACTCCTACTCCCCAGGTGCTCTCTTGTGTTGACTTCTGTAACTGTAAAAGCCTTGGTTTCATGCATATTAACATTAGAAGCCTCCTCCCTAAATTTGCTTTATTCACTGCTTTAGCACACTCTGCAAACCCCGATGTCTTAGCCGTGTCTGAATCCTGGCTTAGGAAAACCACCAAAATCCCTTAAATTTCCATCCCTAACTATAAAATGTTCAGCCAAGATCGAACTGCTAAAGGGGGCAGTGTTGCAATCTACTGCAGATATAGCCTGCAGAGTTCTGTCACACTATCCAGGTCTGTACCAACAACTCGAGTTTCTACTTCTAAACATTCACCTTTCCAGAAACAAGTCTCTCACCGTTGCCGCTTGCTATAGACCACCCTCTGCCCCCAGCTGTGCCCTGGACACCATATGTGAATTGATTGCCCCCCATCTATCTTCTGAGCTCATGCTGCTAGGTGATCTAAACTGGGACATGCTTAACACCCAAGCCATCCGTCTTTGAAAGCCAAGTTAACAAACAGATTACCGACCATTTCGAATCTCACCGTACCTTCTCCACTATGCAATCTGGTTTCAGAGCTGGTCATGGGTGCACCTCAGCCACGCTCAAGGTCCTAGACGATATCATAACCACCATCGATAAGAGACATTACTGTGCAGCCGTATTCATCGACCTGGCTAAGGCTTTTGACTCTGTCAATCACAACATTCTTATTGGCAGACTCAACAGCCTTGGTTTCTCAATGATTGCCTCGGTAGGTTCACCAACTACTTCTCCGATAGAGTTCAGTATGTCAAATCGGAGGGCCTTTTGTCCAGACCTCTGGCAGTCTCTATGGGGGTGCCACAAGGTTCAATTCTTGGGCCGACTCTCTTCTCTGTATACATCAATGATGTCTACGCAGAGGTGGATCAAAGAATCACCAGCAGCGAGAGCGGCGACACCATTCTGTATACTTCTGGCCCTTCGTTGGACACTGTGTTAACTAACCTCCAAATGAGCTTCAATGCCATACAACTCTCCTTCCGTGGCCTCCAACTGCTCTTAAATACAAGTAAAACTAAATGCATGCTCTTCAACCGATCGCTGCCCACACCTGCCCGCCCGTCCAGCATCACTACTCTGGACGGTTCTGACCTAGAATATGTGGACAACTACAAATACCTAGGTGCCTGGTTAGACTGTAAACTCTCCTTCCAGACTCACATTAAACATCTCCAATCCAAAATTAAATCTAGAATTGGTTCCTATTTCGCAACAAAGCATCCTTCACTCATGCTGCCAAACATACCCTTGTAAAACGGACCATCCTACCAATCCTCGACTTTGGCGATGTCATTTACAAAATAGCCTCCAACTCTATTCAACAAATTGTATGCAGTCTATCACAGTGCTATCCGTTTTGTCACAAAAGCCCCATTTACTACCCACCACTGCGACCTGTATGATTTCATTGGCTGGCCCTCGCTCCATACTCGTCACCAAACCCACTGGCTCCAGGTCATCTACAAGTCTCTGCTAGGTAAAGCCCCAACTAATCTCAGCTCACCATAGCAGCACCCACCCGTAGCACGTGCTCCTGCAGGTATATCTCACCGGTCACCCCGAAAGCCAATTCTTCCTTTGGCCGCCTCGCCTTCCAGTTCTCTGCTGCCAATGACTGGAACGAACTGCAAAAATCTCTGAAGTTGGAGACTCTTACCTCCCTCACTAGCTTTAAGCACCAGCTGTCAGAGCAGCTCACAGATCACTGCACCTGTACATAGCCCATCCAATCTTCCCCATCCCCATACTGAATTTATTTATCTTGCTCCTTTACACCCCAGTATCTCAACTTGCCCATTCAGCTTCTGCACATCCTACCATTCCAGTGTTTAACTGCTATATTGTAATTACTTTGTGTATCTTTGTGTTTGTTTACTCCATGTGTAACTCTGTTGTTGTATGTGTCAAACTGCTTTGCTTTATCTTGGCCAGGTCGCAGTTGCAAATGAGAACTTGTTCTCAACTAGCCTACCTGGTTAAATAAAGGTGAAATAAATCAAATAAATAAAGTATAGAAATCTCAAACAATGCAGTACACCACAGTCACCACCAGATGTCACTTGAATACCAATAAAACCAAATGCAGGCAAGAGGAAAATGTGAAAACAAAAGTACAATGTCTACTCCATGAGTCTCTCTCTACCTCTGAATGTTCCAATGAACTTTCACTAAACGTATCCTTTTAGAATAGAGAGGGAGTGTAAAACAACGGTCATTCCCACGACCTGAACAGGAAGTCGTTTGTCAGCGTGAGAAAGTGTGACACACTGAGTAGAGGGAGAGACACACACACACACACAGGGCGAGAGGAAGAGGGGTACAGAGGGTACAGCTGGACAAACGGCCAGTACCAAGAAAGCAGAGGAAGTACGGTACAGAACAGTGACGTGCCATTCTGGCTCTGGGCTCTACACTCGCTTCCTAGCTCCCTGTGTTTCTTGCACTTACAGCGCTCTTGTCCAGGAAGCTGTTGTAGAACTCCACAAACTGCTTCTTGGTCTCTTTGGTACTGAGGTTCTTGAAGAGGTCAGCATGGAGGTAACACAACTGGGAGGGAGAGAGAACAAGAAATATAAAAATGAGGAAGGGAGCTAAAATATGTAAGTACCACACACACAAACCATTTTCTATAACACTATTAGGTCATTTGCGCGGGCGTATGCAGACTTTATACAGCACATTGTGACAATGTGGAGGATAGACAGTCTGGTGTGAATTAAAATACAGGTGCATCACTAGCTACAGGGACAGGTAAGGGGGTTTGGGAGAGGGGTGAGGAGAGGGAGCCTGTCTGGGCTGTGAAGGGGTAACAGTACCTGGGTGGATCACGGTGTCTGCATGCAGAATAAAAGGGAGAGACAGGCATGCTTAATATCACTGGAGATGCACAGAAACAGAGCTACACATGGAGCAGACAGACACTCATCACACACTAACATGGACATAAACACCCACACACACACCAGACAATACATCACCATACACACACACACACACACACTGTAGTTCTCACCAAGGAGGAGCAGTCGAACTGCAGGATGACGTGCTGAAGGAAGACCAGCAGGTGGGTTGGCCGACTCTTCACTAGCTCTATACTGGTGAAGTGACTGCTGTGGTCATCCACCGTCTGGGATGGACAGAGAGAGAGGGGGGGGGGGGAGATTAGAAACAGTAGATATACTAAGGGAGAGGTGAGGAATAGAGGAGGGAAGAAGGAGAAGGTACAGAGTGAAGGACAGATTAGATAGAGGACATTGGTGGACAGAGAATGATGGGTAGAGAATGGAGCATGGAGTATTAGATAGACAGGGAATGAGGTTGAGAAGAGTAGAGAATGGAGTATGTGAGGGGGACAGATTAGAGAGACAGGGAATGAGGAGGAGAAGGGTAGAGAATGAAGTATGTGAGGGGGACAGATTAGAGACAGGGAATGAGGAGGCGAAGGGTAGAGAATGGAGTATGTGAGAGGGACAGATTAGATAGACAGGGAATGAGGAGGAGAAGGGTAGAGAATGGAGTATGTGAGAGGGTTAGAGAGAAAGGTCAGAACAGATATGATCATTCATCAGCCTATTGTTCGCTACAGTTCATTGTCACCAGGAAGTTACTCACGGGGTCCAGATCATTCTCAAAGTCCTCATCCTCGGCCCCGATGATGCTCATGGCTGGGTTAGACCACTGAGCCCCAAACGCTCCCCCCTACAGACCGAAACACAGTTAGACCACTGAGCCCCAAACGCTCCCCCCTACAGACAGAGACACAGTTAGACCACTGAGCCCCAAACGCTCCCCCTACAGACAGAAAAACAGTTAGACCCCTGAGCCCCAAACGCTCCCCCTACAGACAGAAACACAGTTAGACCACTGAGCCCCAAATGCTCCCCTCTACAGACAGACACACAGTTAGACCACTGAGCCCCAAACGCTCCCCCCTACAGACAGACACACAGTTAGACCACTGAGCCCCAAACGCTCCCCCCTACAGTCAGAGACTTTGGTTAGACCACTGAGCCCCAAACGCTCCCCACTAGAGACAATATGATTGGGTAAATAAACCGAAAATTAACGGACGCCGACCATACCAATCACTTATTGCCGACATTTTTCTGATATGGTTCATCACAATAAGTAGCCTATACCAGAGAAATGTGAAGTTTGAAATGAAATAAGTTTGCTAATGTGGGTGATTGTTAATGGGACAATTGATGGCTACAACCATCAAACTAGTAGTACTAGTTTAAAGGATTTTAAAAAACTGTGGTGCACATTACTATTATAAACATAGTTATATTTATTGTTATCACATCAATTCAGACAATTTATTGCGATGTGGATTTTTGGCACTATGAGGAGACAGAAAAGAGCGAGAAGACATTACATCATCTGACACCACCACAACCTGCTGAGTGACACTACGAAAGTCAACCCACACCGACCTCGGCCACACACAAGAAGATGAGGGAGGAAATATATATAATATATATAGGCTAGACCAGGGTTAGACAACCCTGGTCTTGTTTTAGTTTAACTGACCTGGAAGACCAGGTCTATTGATTTTAGACAATCACTGAACTGATCAATGAGCTCAGTTGGTCAGGTGTGGTGCCTAGTTGGGACAAAATCCTGCAGTACCTGCGGCCCTCCGGGAACAGGGTTGCCGTCCCCCTGGCCTAGTCTATAGGACCCCATAATCACACTACTAAAGCCTTGTTCACACTGCAATGCTCAAATCCATTTTAGAATACTGACCGTCCAAACAGCAAGTTACAAGTGACCAAATCAGATGTGTGTTCAGACAGCAGTCATTTGCTGACATGGCCAAGCTAGTTGTCATAGCAACCACTGGTGTGTGGCAGTGGTGTAGCAAAGATATTTATAACTAAACCAAGATAGACCACAGCCTGTCATTTCAAATGGAAACAAATGAGTCATAGTCAGCAAAACAAGCAAAGAGGTGGGAAGAGCCAAGCACAAGCTAGCAAGATCCTATTGGCTTGTTCTAGCAAACATTTGCATATTTCCGTTATGGAACGCCTAGTCTGAAGTGTGCATGTGCAATAACTCAATTCACCTTTTCTAAACAATGCAATTTTTTGGAGACATTAGCAAAGGGTAAAGTCTAGAAAACTTAGTCTACTGTTTACAAGAGATTATGGTTTCGGGAACAGAAAACTCTATTGAGATCAAAGGTTTAATCAATGAGAAAATTTGCAGAATGTCAGCCAAAATCCATCTCGTTCCACCTTCTCCCACTGCCGGCCACTGGGCTTCCTCTCACTGCCATATTTGGTAGTGAGTGGGAACGCCAAGTGGATGCTTCACATTTATACATCCGCTGAAATATCTGTCTCATTGTTCTATCTGTGGGTGTACTCTGATTGGTGGTGGTGGTTCCTATCACTCAGAAGTTATGTAGCAAGTCAAGGTGACAACAACGCCTGCCATGGACGTTTCCCAGCTGCTTTGAGTGTTCAAAATCATAGTGTAAGAACACTTAAGCCCTCAAAGAATAAGATGGTCCAGCTTTCAAAACAAGTCCATTTTGGCTAGCCACAGCAGTCAACTAACTAGCTGGTTAGCTGTTAAATTAAAGAATGTGCTAGAAAGTTATTTGTAAACAATTAACAAGCTAGTTAGTTGACATGTTCTTTGTCAAACTGTCAAGATATGCCAAATAACAGTCTAAAAACCACTTGAGGGCAAATAAATCAGATTTGACTGTTCAGACAAGAATGAAGGTGGTTTGAAATGTGGCTTGAAATTGGCTGTTGAAATTTCAGGAAAAAGAACTGATTCGAATCAGATATGCCAAGGTCCAAAGCAAGGAGTTGGGGGGAGTCTACTACGATTAGAGTGTTCGGATAGAGTATATGGTAAGAGCTTCTTTAGGGGGGGTATTTACACTGGTTAGGGAGGGTGGGGGGTAAACTCTGGTTAGGGAGGGGGAGGTAAACTCTGGTTAGGGAGGGGGGGGGGTAAACTCTGGTTAGGGAGGGGCTGGGGGGTAAACTCTGGTTAGGGAGGGGGTGGGGGTAAACTCTGGTTAGGGAGGGGGGGGGGTAAACTCTGGTTGGGGGGGGGGGGTAAACTCTGGTTAGGGAGGGGGGGGGTAAACTCTGGTTAGGGAGGGGGGGGTAAACTCTGGTTAGGGAGGGGGGGTAAACTCTGGTTAGGGAGGGGGGGGGGTAAACTCTGGTTAGGGAGGGGGGGGGGGTAAACTCTGGTTAGGGAGGGGGGGGGGGTAAACTCTGGTTAGGGAGGGGGGGGGGTAAACTCTGGTTAGGGAGGGGGGGGGGTAAACTCTGGTTAGGGAGGGGGGGTAAACTCTGGTTAGGGAGGGGGGGTAAACTCTGGTTAGGGAGGGGGGGTAAACTCTGGTTAGGGAGGGGGGGTAAACTCTGGTTAGGGAGGGGGGGTAAACTCTGGTTAGGGAGGGGGAGGTAAACTCTGGTTAGGGAGGGGGAGGTAAACTCTGGTTAGGGAGGGGGAGGTAAACTCTGGTTAGGGAGGGGGGGTAAACTCTGGTTAGGGAGGGGGGGTAAACTCTGGTTAGGGAGGGGGAGGTAAACTCTGGTTAGGGGGGGGGTAAACTCTGGTTAGGGAGGGGCTGGGGGGTAAACTCTGGTTAGGGAGGGGGTGGGGGTAAACTCTGGTTAGGGAGGGGGGGGGGGTAAACTCTGGTTAGGGAGGGGGGGGGGGGGTAAACTCTGGTTAGGGGGGGGGTAAACTCTGGTTAGGGAGGGGGGGGGGGTAAACTCTGGTTAGGGAGGGGGGGGTAAACTCTGGTTAGGGAGGGGGGGTAAACTCTGGTTAGGGAGGGGGGGTAAACTCTGGTTAGGGAGGGGGGGGTAAACTCTGGTTAGGGAGGGGGGGTAAACTCTGGTTAGGGAGGGGGGGGGTAAACTCTGGTTAGGGAGGGGGGGGGGTAAACTCTGGTTAGGGAGGGGGGGGGTAAACGTGGTTAGGGAGGGGGGGGGTAAACTCTGGTTAGGGAGGGGGGGGGTAAACTCTGGTTAGGGGGGGGGGGGTAAACTCTGGTTAGGGGGGGGGGTAAACTCTGGTTAGGGAGGGGGGGGGGTAAACTCTGGTTAGGGAGGGGGGGGGTAAACTCTGGTTAGGGAGGGGGGGGGGTAAACTCTGGTTAGGGGGGGGGGGGTCAACTCTGGTTAGGGGGGGGGGGGGGGGTCAACTCTGGTTAGGGAGGGGGGGGGTCAACTCTGGTTAGGGAGGGGGGGGGGTCAACTCTGGTTAGGGAGGGGGGGGGGGTCAACTCTGGTTAGGGAGGGGGGGGGGGTCAACTCTGGTTAGGGAGGGGGGTAAACTCTGGTTAGGGCCTTTGCTTGCTTATCACGACAGGTCATTCATTACTGACGCAATTGACTGCAAGAAAATATAGGGGCCAATTTGAATTCGCCAATCAATTTTTGGAGAATGGCTAAATATCTAGTGCCATTAAAATCCTGGAGTGTTTGACTAATTAAATAGAATCAAGGTGTTTCTGCAAATCACAAATTCCTCTTCCTCCAGGCTCCTCTGAAACATTTAGATTTGGGATCGTAGCTTGGAGGGAGTTAGAGAGAGGGATAAATATTTTAACCCAGGGGAAACAGTTGGACATGCCTTGCCAAAACCCAGTTTACAGCTGAGCATTCAACAAAGTTTAACTAAGCCTGAGCCAATAATGCCCTGAGGGAGAACTCATGACAGTCAGTGACAGCTAGGCCTGTCCAGGAATAACCCCAACCCTTGAACTCTACCCTTAGACCCTAGGTTACACCTTCAAATGTAGACTGTAGGAATGGAATACGCTACACCCGCAATAACATCTGATAAATGTTTGTATGTGACCAATAAAATCTGATTTGAATTGATGTAGTCTAAGCAATCTGGCAGAAGCTCAGAACCTAAACCCATTTCGAAAGTAGAGCCAGATTACCATTTTGCTTACACATACCCAACACAACTTCAGATCTCCAAACACAGAGGGGGTAGGGGCTAGGGCTATCAAAAAACATTGATTTCAAAGCTTAACCAACCGTACAACTCAATGCACAAGGACTGCTTTTAACAGTTTCCACATAAAATTGTGCAAAAACACATTTACAGTAAAAACTGTGCAGATACAAAGTTTGGTAAAATAACACAACTAAGGGAGATTTTACTGTAATTCTGTTACCAAACTTTGTATCTGCACAGTTTTCACCAGGAGGCATAAAAAAAAATGTTTTATTGTGTCAATTGTTCAAAGTAGTCATTGTGCATAGAGCTGTATGGTTTATTCAAATTTGAAATCAATTGTTTTTGTTTGGCATACATTTTTAAGTGAAAAATGAGTCTCTCAGCATAATTCCATTACTGTGCAATTGCCCTTAAGTCACAGGAGTGGACCCCCGCCATGCATTCATCCTCCAGGCCATAGTAAGTCAGGCTCCTAGAAGCCACTGGGAAACACCCTGACAGTCAGAGCAGCACCATTGTCCAGCCCCGAGTCAAATCACTACTGAGAAGGCCTGTGTGTGAATAAGGATGTGAGCGGGTGGGTGTGGGCCTGTGAAAGTGTAAAAACAAATTGTACTAAGAGTGCAGTGTACAAAGAGTGCAGTGTACAAAGAGTGCAGTGTACAAAGAGTGCAGTGTACAAAGAGTGCAGTGTACAAAGAGTGCAGTGTACAAAGAGTGCAGTGTAGAAAGAGTGCAGTGTAGAAAGAGTGCAGTGTACAAAGAGTGCAGTGTACAAAGAGTGCAGTGTAGAAAGAGTGCAGTGTAGAAATAGTGCAGTGTAGAAAGAGTACAGTGTAGAAACAGTGCAGCGTATCTAGATGACGTGAGGCGCGATAGTAGCAAATGTGTGTTGGGTTTGGAGAGAGGTTAGGTAAGTGACAGAGACTAAAATAGCACATTGTCTCGTAAGGAGAAGTGGTGTTGCTAGTATGAGTTCAAAGAGGCTTTAGAGGTCAAGAAGGAGAGAGATGGAAAAATGGAGTTGGAGGAGGAGAGAACATGTGGACATTCAGTCATGTGTAGAGGTAAGTCAATCAAATGTATTTTTAAAGCCCTTCTTACATCAGCTGATGTCACAAAGTTCTGTACAGAAACCCAGCCTAAAACCCCAACCACCATGAAATGCAGGTGTAGAAGCACAGTGGCTAGGAAAAACTCCCTAGAAAGGCCAGAACCTAGGAAGAAACCTAGAGAGGAAGCAGGCTATGAAGGGTTGCCAGTCAAGTAAGTAAACCAGGGAACTGAGTGGAATGCACAAATGTGCACAAACACACGCAGAGTAGGGTGAAATAATCCCACACACCTTCCCCTCAGCACCACACATAACCATCACTGTTAGTAGCCTGAATCAACCAATGCCCTGGCTGCACTTACAGTAATCTTGTTCACCACACACACACTTCTGCCCAATGCTATGTTGAATTAGACTGGGAACGAGGTGGCATGTAAAGTAACACCGCTGCAGTAGCCCATCATTTACCCAACCGTACAGTTACATCACCATGGCTACCACAGAGGCTGAATGCACTGCTGCCTGGTGGAACTATGAAATGCTGTCACATGAAGTAGTATCCCCCACTACAGTGAAAACATGGGGAGTCTGCTGTTACAGACAGTGTTGGGATATTATAGCTTAAATCTGAGAGGGTCTACGTGGGAGGGTCCCTTCTACTCTCCTCTCCTGACATACTGAACATTCCACAGCATGGCACCAGACTACACCAGTCTCTTCCCCTTCTCATCTCATCCCCTTCCCTTCTCGTCGAGACACGTGAAAAGGGCTGGATGGGGCTGTTCTGACAGTGAGGAAAGGGTGAGAATCTATTACAGACTATTGGGACGTGACTTGGTGAGGAAAGGAGACAAGGAGGGGAAGTTGATTCAGGCCATTTTTGGGATGTGGCCCAGAAGAGTAGGAGAGCCCTGGAGCTCCTGAGGAGGCAGCTGTGCTACTTCTCCCACACTCCCCTCCACCTCCTCCTCCTCTCCCTCTCGTCACATTCCAACAATAACTCAGCATGTTATTATAACTCAATAGGTGTCAGCTGGCATCAGTCTATTGATAGCTATCAGGCACATGTGCCTCTGTATGTGTGTATTATAAAGCACCTGTTACAACTCCTATCTCCATTTTTCACTTGAAACTCATTCATATTATATGGTTATTCATCATGTTTTGTTTTACAGCATTTCTTAGTTCCACCAGGCAGGTCACTGTGAGAGTTGTATTAATAACCACTGAGTCACTGTTACACCAGCTCTAGCACCAAGACCACAATCCCCATTGTGTAACCGTTTCAGCAAACAAACACCCACCGTGTCACCATTTACACAACCAATAAGAAAGCAGGACACTGAGGGGACAAACGATGACCTCACCCCACTGTGAGCTTCTTCACAGTCCATACCACAGTGGGAGGGGCTGATACCGGTCAATCAAGCTTCTTCAATGACAGAGCAGAGTCAGAGTCAGTCAGAGCAGTTTGTGTGAGCCAATCATAATAGGAAGGATCATAGAAATTCTAGTTGTATGGTGCCTGCCAATACCCAATAAGAGTAGAGCATCACAGACGGCTGGAGTTATGATAATGCCAACAGAGCCGACTGGCACAACCCTTCAGAGGGATGAAGCCTTAGACAGACCCTTGTGCAGTGGTGGGAAAAGTACTCAATTGTCAAACATGAGTAAAAGTAAAGATAATAGAAAATGACAAGTCAAAGTCACCCAGTAAAATCCTACTTGAGTAAAAGTCTAAAAGTATTTGGTTCTAAATATACTGAAGTATCAAAAGTAAAAAATCATTTCAAATTCCTTCCATTCATTCATTAAAAAAAGAAATGTTTTATTGACGGGTAGCCAGGGGCATGCTCCAACACTCAGACATAATTTACAAACAAAGCATTTGTGTTCAGTCCCCCTGTGCACCCCCCCATCCACAGGAAAGTAGTGTAGAAGGTAGAAAGTTACAAGTTCCTCAGCGTACACATTACTGACAAACTGAAGTGGTCCACCCACACAAACAGCGTGGTGAAGAAAGCAGCACCTCTTCAACCTCAGGAGGCTGAACAAATGTGGCTTGTCACCTAAAACCCTCAAACTTTTACAGATGCACAATTAAGAGCATCCTGTCAGGCTGCATCACCGCCTGGTACGGCAACTGCCCCGCCCTCAACTGCAAGGCTCTCCTGAGGGTAGTGAGGTCTGCACAACGCATCACCGGGGGCAAACTACCTGCCCTCCAGGACACATACAGCACCTACAGGAAGGCCAAAAAGATCATCAAGGACAACAACACCCGAGCCACTGCCTGTTCACCCCGCTATCATCCAGAAGGCGAGGTCAGTACAGGTGCATCGAGAGACTGAAAAGCAGCTTCTATCTCAAGGCCATCAGACTGTTAAACAGCCATCACTAACATAGAGGCTGCTGCCTACATACAGACAAATCTCTGGCCACTTAAATAAATTGAATACATGGATTTAATAAAAGGTATCACTAGTCACTTTAAATAACAGCACTTTAATAATGTCTACATGTCCTACATTACTCATCTCATATGTATATACTGTACTCTATACCATCTACTGCATCTTGCCTATGCCGTTCGGCCATCACTCATCCATATATTTATATGTACATATTCTTATTCATCCCTTTAGATGTGTGTGTATTAGGTACTTGTGAAATTGTTAGATTACTTGTTAGATATTACTGCACTGTCGGAACTAGAAGCACAAGCATTTCGCTACACTCGCATTAACATCAGCTAATCATTCGTATGTGACAAATAAGATTTGATTTGATTTAGTGAGTCCGCCAGACCAGAGTCAGCACCAGGGACCAAGGATGTTCTCTTGATAAGTGTGTGGATTGGACCATTTTCCTGTCAAAACGTAGCGAGTACATTTGGGTGTCAGGGAAAATGAATGGGAAAAGTACATTATTTTCTTCAGGAATGTGGTGAAGTAAAAGTAAAAATTGCAAAAATATAAATAGTAAAGTAAATACCCCCAAAAAACGACTTAAGTAGTACTTCAAAGTATTTTTACTTAAGTACTTGACACCACTGCCCTTGTGTGACTGGTGAGTCATAATACTGTAAAAATAAAAGCAACAGAGAACGAGGGTTCTACAGTATCTATCAATCATAGAAGCCAGTCTGTCATCCCATATGAAAACATAAAGTAGGTGCATTTCTAAGTACCAAACATTCATTCATTGTGTCAGCTTAGGTCACTCTTCACCCCAAACACCCGGTCCCGCACAATAGCCTATGTCTGGTCCCCTGTGCCACTTTGACAGCATGGCCCTGAAATAGAGCAGAGCCCTAAAGGCAGCTAGCTGTGTTTGTGCTCTTTTTATCTGGCCTTCTCATCAGGCTGGGCTTCATTACACTGAATGAGTCAGAGCTTCTCTGGGGTCCTACGGCCCTGGCCTGGCTCCGAGAGGGTGTCCCCAGAGGCGCCTGAGTAGAAAAGGAGCGGGAGGCACACAGACAGGAAGTGGGTGTAATTTCCTCAGGAAACATAGCCATTTCCTGTTCGACCTGTCTGCAAGAGTCACGTCAAGAGATCAAAGACGAGAGATGAAGAAGAGGGGGGGGGGGGATGGGGCACAAAAAAGAGAAAGAAAGCTAGAAAGAAGGATGGATCATGGCAGAGGAGAACAAGGTCAGGGGTCCGATTAAGAAGTGACACCCTTTTCTTTATTTGACCTGTGCTCATCACCTCTGTCACTCAGAAGAGGAAGTTGGCAAATATTACATGAACGAAACTAACCGAAGAAAGATGATTGAGAAACAGAGAGAGGAGTCGAGGTCACGTGGGTAAAACTGAGATAAGGTGTGAGAAGCACAGTAAGGCCCTAGTACTGCTCACTGCCATCATGTGTGCAGGGGGGGGGGGGGGGGGCGTATCAAATCAAATGTTATTTGTCACATGCTTCGCAAACAACAGGTGTAGACTAACAGTGAAATGCTTACTTACGGCCCCTTCCCAACAATGCAACGTCAACGGTGAAAAGGCGACCCCGGGACGCTGGTCTTCTAGGAAGAGTTCCTCTGTCCAGTGTCTGTGTTCTTTTCCCCATTTAAATCTTTTCTTTTTATTGGCCAGTCTGAGATATGTCTTTTTCTTTGCAACTCTGCCTAGAAGGCCAGCATCCTGGTGTTGCCTCTTCACTGTTGGCGTTGAGACTGGTGTTTTGTGGGTACTATTTAATGAAGCTGCCAGTTGAGGACTTGTGAGGCATCGGTTTCTCAAACTAGACACTAATGAACTTGTCCTCTTGCTCAGTTGTGCACCGGGGCCTCCCACTCCTCTTTCTATTCTGGTTAGGGCCAGTTTGCGCTGCTCTGTGAAGGGAGTAGTACACAGCGTTGTACGAGATCTTCAGTTTCTTGGCAATTTCTCGCATGGAATAGCCTTCAATTCTCAGAACAAGAATAGACTGACGAGTTTCAGAAGAACGTTCTTTGTTTCTGGCCATTTTGAGCCTGTAATCGAACCCAGTTGTGTTGCTTCTTTAATCAGGACAAAGGTTTTCAGATGTGCTAACATAATTGCAAAAGGGTTTTCTAATGATCAATTAGCCTTTTAAAATGATAAACTTGGATTTCCTAACACAACGTGCCATTGGAACACAGGCCTCTGTACGAGGCCCATAATAAAAAATGATATAAAGCCGTTTCCAGCTACAACAGTCATTTACAACATTAACAATGTCTACACTGTATTTCTGATCAATTTGATGTTATTTTAATGGACAAAAAAAGTCATTTTCTTTCAAAAACAAGGACATTTCTAAGTGACCCCAAACTTTTAACGGTAGTGTATATTACTCAATGTCAACAGATTAAATCATCTAAGATAACTAGCTACTAGAACAGTTTTCTGCCTGGCCTTGTAAGTATTTGTAGGGTTAATCAGTACATTTGTTTACATAGCAGAAAATAGTATTGAGTAAACAGAGATTGTCAATCACAAATCAACATAGCAGACTCTGGACCTAAATGGATGGACGTTCAAAAAGAGAGAGATATAAGACAGAAGAAAGAACCTCGAGAGACAAAGGAGATGAGAATGAATGGGCAAAAAGGAGAGGGGTGAGAGAGAGACAGAAGTGTCAGGAGGATGTGTGATAGAAACAGCTGCGCTGAAGGTGGTGTGAACATGCCCTCATACCACATCCTCTCTACCCATCCCTCTTTGTCCGTGTCTCTCGCTCTCTTCCTTCCCTCCCCGTACTCTGTTCTCCCCTCTCTCTCCACCTTCAACTCAATAATCTTGGTTGGTATGGCCACTCCAATACAGCCAAGCCACTCATTTTTTTTTACCTTTATTTAACTGGGCAAGTCAGTTAAGAACAAATTATTATTTTCAATGACGGCCTAGGAACAGTGGGTTAACTGCCGTTTCAAGGGCAGAACGAGACCTTGTCAGCTCGGGGGTTTGAACTTGCAACCTTCCGGTTACTAGCTCTAACCACTAGGCTACCCTGCCGCCCCACTACCTCATGACCAGAACAGTAGAGACAATTATGTCATTTAACAGCCATTACGCACTGGCTGACATAAGACTAGCAACTCAAAAAAGTCCTAACCCTTAGAACACCAGTGGTGTGTTAAATCCCCTGCATCTCATTCTGTCCCGATTGCCTATCAGTTAGAGGCAAAATATACTTCCATACCTAACAACTCCTTGGCATTACTTTCCATACCCTCTTTTTCTCTCACTCTCGCCATGTAAGAAGTCACTTTTTCATGCTTTATGGAAACATTGGATAGACGAAGGCCAATCGACTGTCATGGAACGGGTTCGCAGTGAGCCTCCTGCCTATTTAACTGCTTCCAAATGTGTGTGTGTGTTGGTGTGTGTGTGTCTGGATAGTAGGGTAATTGCGCAGGCCAAACACAGAGGCCTTTGATTACCATTTGGGTCGTGGAGAAACATTCTCATTCATTCAGAAGGCATGTGTGTGTGTGTGTGTGTGTGTGTGTGTGTGTGTGTGTGTGTGTGTGTTGGCAGGCCACGTTTTACCACCCCTATGTCCAGCGGTGGCTGATGATGACTTGAGGACTGCAGCACATAAAGCAGCTATGTCCGGCCAGAGTGTTGGAAGAGCTTTCCCAGAATCCCAATCTGGGCTGGTTCTGAACATGGAGGTAGCAATACCGCCGCCCCTCCATGACGGTACGGCCCACATAACTCACCAACCATGCAACGCAGTCCTGCTGCATTCACATCCTCCATCTTAACATCGCTCTATTTCTGAGGCACCATGAACCACATACTGCAGCTAGCATCATTATTGGACATTTCTGTTACATTTCTCAGTGAAAATGGCCTAATAATTCATCTCTTCAGATTTAGTCATATAGCTCTGTCGCCCCCTTTTCTAACCAGACTTTTAGAAAATAATGTGTATACAACTCATTCAGAGTTGTAAATGTTAGGATAGTGTAATGTCCTAGGGCCCCCTCTCGTTGTTTACATTAGAAACCTCATCAGCCCTGTTGCACTGTCAACATGGATGGTCAATTCAGGCTGCTTGCTCTCGTGATGGTGGTGTGTGTCTAAACCGCCACTTATCCCACCCACCCCTATCCCTCTCTCTCCATCCATCCATCCATCCCCAAGAGTAAACACAGTCCATGAAGCCCAGTCTATTTTTTCCAGCCTGACCCTGGGAATGAAAGAGCTCCTTCTCTCCCTCCTGTTCTCTACCAGTCTGACTCACATTCTGACTGAGGGGTAGAGCTGTTTCCATGTCACACCGGTCTGTCTGTCCCCATTCCCCTGCTTCTACCTAGTGTATCAGAGGACAGTGGGTTGGTCCTGGACTGTTCTGAACTACATGGCTGTGCACACTGACAGACAGGGGAGAGAGATATAAGCACTTCTACTGTACAAGCTGACAGTAAACCAGAGCTACCTGTGTTCACCTGAGAATAACCCTGAACTAGGCTACCTGAGAACCATCACCAACCCTGCCGTTACAATCTCCACTTATTACAAATAAATGTCTCATTTAACTGTCGTCTGGAATGCACACTAGGCTAATTGCAAACGGACATACAGTACACACACACGGTTCTTGGTTAGAAGGTGTTCAGCTTCATCTTGCTCAAGGCCAGGATTAATGCTGCTGCTTTCAGATCCTTCCTTCATGCCAGGGAGACACACACACTGCTGCTTTCAGATCCTTCCTTCATGCCAGGGAGACACACACACTGCTGCTTTCAGATCCTTCCTTCATGCCAGAGAGACACACACACGGCTGCTTTCAGATCCTTCCTTCATGCCAGGGAGACACACACACTGCTGCTTTCAGATCCTTCCTTCATGCCAGGGAGACACACACACGGCTGCTTTCAGATCCTTCCTTCATGCCAGGGAGACACACACACTGCTGCTTTCAGATCCTTCCTTCATGCCAGGGAGACACACACACGGCTGCTTTCAGATCCTTCCTTCATGCCAGGGAGACACACACACTGCTGCTTTCAGATCCTTCCTTCATGCCAGGGAGACACACACACTGCTGCTTTCAGATCCTTCCTTCATGCCAGGGAGACGCAGGACGGCATAGCACGCGAGTAGAGGACAGAGGAGCCTCTTAAATAAGAAGTTACAGGTCTGTGAGAGCCAGAAATCTTGCTTGTTTGTAGGTGACCAAATACTTATTTTCTACCATAATTTGCAAATAAATTCATAAAAAATCCTACAATGTGATTTTCTGGATTTTTTTTTCTCATTTTGTCTGTCATAGTTGAAGTTTACCTATGATGAAAATTACAGGCCTCTCATCTTTTTAAGTAGGAGAACTTGCACAATTGGTGGCTGACTAAATACTTTTTTGCCCCACTGTATATGCATATTATTAGTATATTTGTATAGAAAACACTCTGAAGTTCCTAAAACTGTTTGAATGATGTCTGTGAGTATAACAGAACTCATATGGCAGGCAAAAACCTGAGAAAAAATCCAACCCGGAAGTGGGAAATCTGAGGTTGGTCGTTTTTCAACTCATTCCCTATTGAAGAAACAGTTGGATATTGGTCATGTTGCACTTGCTAAGGCTTCCACTAGATGTCAACAGTCTTTAGAAACTTGTTTGAGGCTTCTACTGTAAAGGAGGGGCTCATAAGGGCTCTTTGAGTCAGTGGTCTGGCAGAGTGCCACAAGCTTGTGATGCTCGTTCATGTGAGAGTTAGCTCGCGTTCTATTGCTTTTCTACAGACAAAGGAATTCTCCGGTTGTAACATTATTGAAGATTTATGTTAAAAACATTCTAAAGATTGATTCTATACATTGTTTGACATGTTGCTACAGACTGTAACAGAACTTTTTGACATTTCGTCTGCTCCTAGTGAACGCGCTTTGTGAGGTTGGATTTATTTACAAAACACGCTAACAAAAGTAGCTATTTGGACATAAATGATGGACATTATCGAACAAAACAAACATTTATTGTGGAACTGGGATTCCTGGGAGTGCATTCTGATGAAGATCATCAAATGTAAGTGAATATTTATAATGTTATTTCTGACTTCTGTTGACTGCACAATATGACGGATATCTTTTTGGCTTGTTTGGTCTCTGAGCGCCGTACTCAGATTATTGCATGGTTTGCTTTTTCCGTAAAGATTTTTTGAAATCTGACACAGCGGTTGCATTAAGGAGAAGTGTATCTAAAGTTCCATGCATAACACTTGTATTTTCATCAACATTTTGATGTGGCGCTCTGCAAAATCACTGGATGTTTTTGGAACTACTGAACATAACCCGCCAATGTATACTGAGATTTTTTTATATAAATATGAACTTTATCGAACAAAACATACATGTATTGTGTAACATGAAGTCCTATGAGTGTCATCTGATGAAGATAATCATAGGTTAGTGATTCATTTTCTCTCTATTTGTGCTTTTTGTGACTCCTCTCTTTGGCTGGAAAAATGGCTGTGTTTTTCTGTGACTTGGCTCTGACCTAACATAATCGTTTGTGGTGCTTTCGCCGTAAAGCCTATTTGAAATCGGACACTGTGGTGGGATATAACAAGTTTATCTTTAAAATGGTGTAAAATACTTCTATGTTTGAGAAATTTTAATTATGGGATTTCTGTTGTTTTGAATTTGGCGCCCTGCACTTTCACTGGCTGTTGTCATATCGATCCCGTTAGAGGGATCCCGTCTACTCTGATACCCACAGAACACAACTGTGTAGAGTTTATGCAAATATTAGCATTGTAGCTCTTATCGCAAGGCTATGACTGTGTGATATCACCTCCCCAGTCAGCCTATTGTGTGTATTGACATTCATATTGCACTGTACAGCTTTACCTAAGGATTGGGGATCAATGAAATGGGGTATCAGTCTACTCAATACCCAAGCTATTTTTTCCCAACATCCTCCTCAGAGTTAACAGACTCCAAAACATCCACGTGACATGCAGTCATATTCAGGTCCAGATTGGTCAACAAGTTTATTTGTCACGTCAAAAATGTTATTTGCCACGTCAAATAGTGTTATTTACCATGTATCTTTTTTGACAAAGACCCAAACGGCATTCCATAGAAATCCTGGTTGAGAATGAAACAACTGAACAAATGAACAACGAAACAGCCTGGAATCAAACCAGGGACTGTAGTGACTCCTCTTGCACTGAGATGCAGTGCCTTAGACCGCTGCGTCCGTGTGTGTGTTAACTATTTAACTGTACAAGAATGCTTAAAAGGCAGATACAATTTTAAATATCAGTTATCGGTATTGTTTTTTTGGCAAGGAAAATATTGGTATCGGCCAAAAAATGTAATATCGGTGCATCACTATCAAAAACACTGCATTTCAAATAGCCAGCAATAATCTAATGAATTCAGGGCTAGTGAAATTATACCTAGGTTAAATATAAGCATTCCACAACCATGAGACCCACTTATTATTTAATTATTTAATCAAAATAGTTTAACCTGCTTTTTTTGCAATAATAACTGATCTGGTTTTCAAGTCTGTCTATGAAAATGCCCTTTTTGTTACAAATTTAACCAGAAACATGTCATTATTAGTGAATGTACCCACTTCTTGTAGCAGGCATTATAGAAAAGTAACACAGGTCTCATGAACAATCGCTCAAGCACAAGCCCACGTGCTAGCGAGAAGCCAGCTAATCTATATATTTCAACGTTAGCCAACTTGGAGCTATTTGCTTGCTAACAAGGTCTAAAAGTTGAATTGTTATTAACACACCCTTCTGTCCGTCTCCAACTGTTTGAACGGCATGCTAGCCTGTCCACTTTGTTCAGATGTTAATAAAATCTAGTGGATATCTTTTCTCATAATGAGAACGAGTTGCCAATGAGAATTAAAAACAAATTCCTTATATAATGGTGTTTTAAGCTATGACAGTCTTTGGCTAAAATGCTGCTAGTGTAACGGATGTGAAACGGCTAGCTTAGTTAGCGGTGCGCGCTAAATAGCTTTTCAATCTGTGACGTCACTTGCTCTGAGACCTTGAAGTAGTAGTTCCCCTTGCTCTGCAAGGGCCGCAGCGTTTGTGGAGCGATGGGTAACGATGCTTCGAGGGTGACTGTTGTTGATGTGTGCAGAGGGTCCCTGGTTCGCGCCCGTGTATGGGCGATGGGACGGTCTAAAGTTATACTGTTACACTAGCAGTATGTGGTACCGCAATGCCAACGCGAGCGACAAACTGAGCATTAATTTTCCAGAACCAACGTTCATTGATACTCCTGTTTCAGTAGTGTCTGCTCTGCATGCAATTTGCAGAGTTGAGACATAAAAATGACATAGTTAGAAAGGTTAACTCCTGTATTACAGTAAAATAATGTCTAAATGTGTTTCAGTCTCCATATGAGCCATTCTGTTGGACCAAACCTCAAATGCAAACAGCGAGTTAAAACCGCTTCATTTTTGTTGTTATGAGTGAGTGGCTTGGTGTTAGGGGGAGGAGCTGGGCCTGTAGGGGGAGGGTCTTGGTGTGTGTAACTATACACAGCCTCAGCAGAAGAAGCAAAGGATGAGACCAAAAAGACAAGAGAATAAGCAGACATAAACGAGAAATAAACAATACCTTGATTCTTGCGATACAGGCATTTGGAATATCGCGCCAAAACATGAATTCAAATAATCAAATTCAATACATAGCCCAGCCCAGCCCTGGTGTGTGTGTGTGTGTGTGTGTGTGTGTGTGTGTGTGTGAGAGAGATAAGAAGAGACGGTACCCTTTGAGCTTCTGGCAAGACTGCACTTGCAGAGGTAGAGAAAGAAAGAAAGGGATGACAGCAAAATGTTGTTGTTCCTCTAAGAGACAGGAAGCCTCTGTAATTCAGTGTCGCCGCTGACATATCACAACGCTCCAAGCCCAACCGCCGTTTCAGCATCACGTCTCATCTGATCAGTTCAGCTACAGAACTATTCCAAAACAACTACGGGTCAACCCACAGGCCCATAACAACAGACCATGGCTGGACTTGAGACAGAGTGCTGTTCAGATTCTGAGCAAAGGTCATACATAGCACCTAAAGCAACATTTTTACTGATTCAGCATTCACAATGTTGATGTGTTATAGGCCCAATTCAGTCTCTTAGTAACATATAGACAAACTTATTTTTGGAGTTCAACTGAGGCTGCGAAACTAGAGTGCTAAATAAGTGTTGAACAACTCCTACTATGGATATAGGCCCAACCCTCTAGGTCTGATCATGTATATTTTTCTCTTGATCTTTGATCCCCAAATTTCTAAGTCACTGTTACTACAGTAGCTGGCTAACATCTGGTACTTTACCCTGCACCTTACAGACTGCTTTGCCCTGTGTACAGAGTCATTGAGCACTGGTCACTTTAATCATGTTTACATACTGTTTTAGCCACTTCATACGTACATTCTGTATTCTAGTCATGGCTCATCCTATACAACTACTGCTGTACCCGCCTTTTCTACTAATATACTGTCTATACCAGTTGATATATATATTCCGGACTTTGACATAGCTCATTCTGATATTTTTTATTTATTTGTACTTATTGGATTATGCGCATATTGGATTATTGCTAGGTACTATTACCACATTGTTGGAGCTAGAAACACAAGCATTTCGCTGCACCTGCGATAACATCTGCATATCTGTGTACGCAATCAATACATTTTGATTTGATTTGTAGAGGATTAAACAGAACGATGGGGGAGGGGAGTTAGACAAAGGGGGAGGGGAGTTAGACAAAGGGGAGGGGAGTTAGACAAAGGGGAGGGGAGTTAGACAAAGGGGAGGGGAGTTAGACAAAGGGGAGGGGAGTTAGACAAAGGGGAGGGGAGTTAGACAAAGGGGAGGGGAGTTAGACAAAGGGGAGGGGAGTTAGACAAAGGGGAGGGGAGAGGCAAAAAGGGCCAAAAGTGGGATGGATGTGTGTTTGTGTAGCTGCTGTACTTTTCATATAGAAATATAAAATAGTGTGATCAACTGGAGTGCAGGAGAAATACGCTACAGATAAGCCTACTGGTACAATCTCACACATCTTGCTATCAGTAGGCTATCTACTTTTTTATAATGATTAACAATCTAATCAGTATAATGATGTCTAAATAACAATCAGACGTTAGGGTGGTTTAACAACTAAATCAAACATGCGCTATTAATGTTATTTGATAAAGTATACTTTTTTAGGTTTTAAATGTCACATTGGAAAACCAGGAAAAAAATACATAGGCAGGCAAATGATCGCACGTAGGCCTGGACGCATTGCTGGCAATAACTGCTATAGTTACAGAGTTACATTAAATAATAGGCTACAATGTCGCGAGTCATTTTACAAATTCAGCTCCTTGCAACATTTTTATAACATTACGGATAGCGATACTTTGTAGCCTGCTAAAAAAATATCACTTGATTGAACAAATTAGCTAGCGACCTGACACGTACCCTTGAAATACCAGTATGCTTCAGCAAGTCTTGCTTTGTAATAAAATAGTTTTTAATTAACTCTAAAACACCTGATTTTGGGACTCGAGAGAACAAGGTGTTCTGCTAGACTGTAGCCAAACACAACATTCCTTTAGCTAGACGCTAACTAAAGGCTGTCTGGAGAGCTGGCTAGCGAGAGGCAAGCCTTTACTCGCGGAATAACTTAATTAATTCCCAAGTTTTTAAAAAATAAGTAACTAAGCATCGAACGTATGTACGTGTTAAATAGATTTACAAAATGTTTTAACGTGGTACTCACCTCAAAATACAGCAACAACAAAAAAAGACTGACAAACGTCTAATATGGTTTGCTGTTCGAAAGTTGTCGTATGTTGCTGGAAAAAAACATTGTACGCGGAAGTACAAATTCAAGTGCACAATTTCCCCTTGACTGAATTTTTTTATCTGAATAAACCACTGGCAAAGTAATGCATGACGATGTCAAAATATATTACTTTGATGTAATAATACAGTTTTCAATATGATCTAGTTAAGCCAAATCTGGTTTTCATGTAACTTTCCCCATCCCGTTGTTTCCTGTTGGGCTTCCATACAATATTGTGTTACACGGTATTCGTTCCCCTCGTTCACCCATGGGAGTCAACCGTATCAACAGTTATTCAATGCATCTTCAATGTGTTTATGTAGCAACATTTTAGTTCACTGATAATCTTTCCACACATAAGGTAATCTGTGTTAAAATATTATTTATGGAATTGAACACAATGTCAATTACTGAACAGTTTGGTATGGAACACTGAGTGCATCCATAAATACATTTAGGTATATCCAGTAGAGGCAATGCTTTTGTTTCGTAAACTTCTGTTTCACTTAGAAATATGATCTCATATGTTTCACAATTCACAAATAGGCTATCACACAAAGTAATTCCGATTTAGGTAGTGTTGGCTGTTTGTGAAAGTTTAGGGCATGCACTTATCTTGGTTTGTCATCTTCATTTCCCTTCTACATATCCGGCCTTTACTACTGTGGCTCTGCTTCCAGTTGCATCCGAAATTGCAACCTATTCACGTTATAGTGCACTGGTCAAATGTAGTGCACACTATGTAGGGAAAACTATGCCATTTTCAGACTTTTTAATCAACACGTTTAATAAAGGTAGGCGACAGATTTTCATGACATAATATCCTTGGGAGAGGAGGCCATATGGCATACAACTCATTGAACTCAGTCAATTACACGTGCAAGAAAAATAAGACTATGGGAAACTATTGCCAATTGTTACTCATGCTCATGAAATCAAACCCTTCCATGATATAATGCAAACTATTCATGTAGACTAGATAAGGTCATTCATTACATTGTAATATAGGTCCAGGTTCGCCACCCTGTGGAGAAAGGATGCTCTACACCAGGGGTCTCAAGCAGGCCTATATAGGTGCCTCTTACTGTGTAAAGCACACACATTCACACAATGAGTTCAGTGCCAAGAACAGTCCAATCTCCAGAATAATGTTTATTGCTTTAGAAGTTATTAATATTTTTGTCTTATTTTTGCTCTTTCCATTTTTTCTCTTTACAATAAAACAAAGAAATGTGACATTATTTCACGGCATGATAATTTTGGATGTGTTTACACATACATTCACAAAGGAAAGAGTATTTACAGTGGTGTTGGTAAATGCCACACAGAGATCATGAAACAGAGATTTCTGGTAGAATCCAACAAATATAGAATTACATGACCTTTACAATAGGGCTTTCACACCTAATGTTACACCGCCACCTGTTACAAACCATACCATATGAATCTGTACAATGTGGGGTAGTTAGGATGCACTCTGTGCTTCAAAGTGAGCAACATGGAATGGAGAAGTTGGTTTGTGTCCCTAGTTGGTATTGAGATACTTTGTACCTCTTGTTTTAGTTTCTACAAGGGGACCCATTGCCTAAATGTAGCCATGGATAAAAAGCTTAGTCTCAAAAATAATCTACTTTTTTTTTTTTTGGTAGTTGAAAGAATGTGCTGAAACCAATTTTACTCACATTTGAGAAATGACAGAACAGTTACACTGGGTGGATGCTAACTATAAAAATAACACTACCAGAATATTTAAACCCAAAGGGCATCTTGGAAAATGACCAAAGGGCACAATTAGCTGGGGTTGAGAAAATATGAGACAATTCCCCATATATGAGTCCTCCTCATAGAAAAAACATATTTCCAGCGCAGATACTCTGACTGCTGTTAATTATCTAAAACTTTAATACACCTATACTTGTCAATTTCCCAACATTATTTAAATACGTAATTCAATCACACCAACACAGCTAACTTTTATAATGTTGATAATAATTAAATGTAATGTACACCATAATAAAATATATACAATGAAATATTGATACAAATTCTAGATTTTTCCAGCTCTCTCTTCCTCTCCCTCTCACTGAAGAAAGTTAAGCAATTGAAATTGGCATTAAACAATAACAAACAAACAAGTATGGAGTTAGAAATGTGCATTACAATACCAGAGCATTACATTAGCAGAGCAAAATGACTAATTGTTTGGATTTGGGGGATGATCATTTTTCCCAACAAACAACTAACTGTAGCAGCCTCCTATAAAGACCACCAGCTGGCAATGTTTGACTATGTTTTGAACAGACAAATACATACCGGTACCCAAGAAAAGGAATCCCCAAAAAACTAAAGTAATATCTCCGTCAGATATAATTTCATGTGGTCATTATTGCAATGAATCTTATGTGTGTGTATTGTAGTGTTGTTTATTATTGTTATAGCATTATATTTAAATGTTATTCATTATACATTGAGTTATATTTATGCAGTTTGACGGACCCATTGCAGTAACACGGTAACATAGCACAGAACAACGTGCAATGCTGTTAAAGCTCAAAATATCACTGAAACCTTGAGACAATAAAATGTGTTGGAGAACATGATGAATAAGTAGTACACATATATCTGAAACATGGAACACTCTCAGTAATGTCGAAATCAGCAAGCTCACTATCTCAGCTATACAAGTCAACATGTAAAGAGAGAGAAGAAGGGTGGAGAAAGAGAAGAAGGGTGGAGAGAGAGAGCGGAAGGGTGGAGAGAGAGAAGAAGGGTGGAGAGAGAGAGGAAGAAAAAAAACAGAGAGACGGGGCAAGATGGCTCAAATAAAGGACAACATAACAGATGAAGGGAGCGAAAGAGAGAAGGAGAGAGAGGAGGGAACGAGAGAGAGAGAGAGTTATCTATTAGAATCTATTAGCTCTGGATCAATTTTAGAGTCTCTGTCTCCCTGTGTCGTTCAACCAGAGCCATGGAGGGAGAGAGGGATAGAAGGAGGGACGGAGGGGGAGGGGTGAGGGGCACCAGGCTCTTGAGGGGATGGGGGGATACAGGGGGAGGGAGGGAGGAGAGAGGTGGCAGTGCTCCCCCTTTCTTCCCCTCCACCAGGATCTGTGATCGAACGCTCAGCCTGGTCTCCTTGGTGATGCTGAAGTCAGGCTCGTTGTCTGAGCTGCAGTCACTCAGATCTGTGATCTCCAGGTCCGAGTCTGACTCTGGGTCCTGCTTCACCCCGCCTCGCCGCTCCGATGGGCTCTGTCGCCCCCCAGCACCACCACCAAGACCCATCCCTCCTAGACCCAGCCCTAACCCTAACCCTAGCCCCAACCCAAGCCCCATGCCTGGGGTATTGGTCTCCCTTCTCTCCCTCTCACCAACAGAGCCCCCGTTGCCAATGTCCGTCCGGCCCAGCGACAGAGCACCAGGGTAAGGAGGCAGGCAGAGTCTGGGCTGCCCACCTGCCGTGCCGTTAGTAACCCCGGTCTGGCCCGCTGCTCCTCTCTCCCCCCCTCCTGCCACTTCCCCCGGGGGGAGTAGGGAGGAGAAGGGGTGAGGCAGCTGGCCCAGGCTGGTCTGCAGCGGGTTGGGGTAGAAGTGGGAGGGGTAGAGGGAGCCTGGGGGCAGTTTGGGGCAGTTGTTGAGGGAGAAGGCCCCTGAGAGGTAGGGATTGAAGCCCCAGGGGTAATCGAAGGGAGGGTTGCGGGGGTAAGGACCCAACAGGGACGGGGGCTTGGAGTAACAGGGAGCGGCTGGAAGAGAACAGAGACACAGAGACAGAGGTTAGCTCTCTGAAGGGGTAAAGGTCTCCTGACATACCACATCCAAGCATGTTCACTAATTATGCTCTGCAATAATTAGCAATGCAAATCCACAGCTATGCGCTGGGGCAAAATGGGAGCGCTGTTGATTTGAATAGAACCCTGATCTTAGTCTATATGCCTGCCAGACCTATTCACACATTCAACTGGTTCACAACAAATATTAACATGATGAGAGATATGCTCTCTGGCAAACTCAAATATCCTGTTAATAACAGAATAGTTATGCCACTGTAATAAAATAATACTGTCCATGAAAAAAGGAAAATGGACTGTGGTAAGAGAAATCCAGTTATTTAGAAAATGTGTCTGTTTTGGCCGTGTGTAAAGTCCAGGTGCTTCGTGAAGTCAACTAAATCATAGAAAAACACAACTCGCACACCCTGGCTCCATCATACTTGAATATACAGTTGAAGTCGGAAGTTTACATACACCTTAGCCAAATACATTTAAACTCTGTTTTTCACAATTCCTTACATTTAATCCTAGTAAAAAATCCCTGTTTTAGGTCAGTTAGGATCCCCACTTTATTTTAAGAATGTGAAAGGTCAGAATATTAGTAGACAGAATAATATATTTCAGCTTTTATTTCTTTCATCACATTCCCAGTGGGTCAGAAGTTTATATACACTCAATTAGTATTTGGTAGCATTGCCTTTAAAATGGTTTAACTTGGGTCAATCGTTTCAGGTAGCCTTCCACAAGCTTCCCACAATAAGTTGGGTGAATTTTGGCCCATTCCTCCTGACAGAGCTGATATAAATTTTGGCCCATTCCTCCTGACAGAGCTGGTGTAACTGAGTCAGATTTCTAGGCCTCCTTGCTCGCACACGCTTTTTCAGTTCTGCCCACACATTTTCTATAGAATTGAGGTCAGGGCTTTCTGATGGCCACTCCAATACCTTGACTTTGTTGTCCTTAAGCCATTTTGTCACAACTTTGGAAGTATGCTTGGGGTCATTGTCAATTTGGAAGACCCATTTGCGACCAAGCTTTAACTTCCTGACTGATACCTTGAGATGTTGCTTCAATATATCCACATAATTTTCCTCCCTCATAATGTCATCTATTTTGTGAAGTGCACCAGTTCCTCCTGCAGCAAAACAGCCCCACAACATGATTCTGCCACCCCCGTGTTTCACGGTTGGGATGGTGTTCTTCAGATTGCAAGCCTCCCCCTTTTTCCTCCAAACGGTGGTCATTATGGCCAAATTTTTGTTTCATTAGACCAGATGACATTTCTCCAAAAAGTACCATCTTTGTCTCCATGTGCAGATGCAAACCATAGTCTGGCTTTTTTATGGCGGTTTTGGAGCAGTGTCTTCTTCCTTACTGAGCTGCCTTTCAGGTTATGTCGATATAGGACTCGTTTTACTGTGGATATAGATACATTTGTACCTGTTTCCTCCAGCATCTTCACAAGGTCCTTTGCTGTTATTCTGGGATTGATTTCCACTTTTCGCACCAAAGTACGTTCATTTCTAGGAGACAGAACGCGTCTCCTTCCTGAGCGGTATGAAGGCTGCGTGGTCCCATGGTGTTTATACTTGCGTACTATCGTTTGTACAGATGAACGTAGTACCTTCAGGCGTTTGGAAATTGCTCCCAAGGATGAACCGGACTTGTGGATGTCTACAATTTTTTTTCTGAGGTCTTGGCTGATTTATTTTGATATTCCCATGATGTCAAGCAAAGAGACAATCAACTTAGTGTATGTAAACTTCTGACCCACTGGAATTGTGATACAGTGAATTATAAGTGAAATAATCTGTCTGTAAACAATTGTTGGAAAAGTTACTTGTGTCATGCACAAAGTAATGTCCTAAATGACTTACCAAAACGATCGTTTGTTGACAAGACATTTGTGGAATGGATGAAAAATGAGTTTTAATGACTCCAACCTAAGTGGATGTAAACTTCAGACTTCAATTGTATCACTTAAAACCAATGTGGGACTTTTTGTCTTCTTCTATTAGACAAAAGCAGAAACCTGATTAACATAACAGCTGATTAAATGTGTATGTGTATTACATCAGCTTCCCTATATGCATCATTTAATAACAACTGAAACAAAGGCGGTACATCTGAGGTGATACTGGGAAAAAAAAAATTTTTAGCGCGAACAAAATAACTCTCTATGACCCTGACTGTACTTCCAACAACAAACAGCAAACTCAAAGATTTACCCCATATCTCTCTCTCTCTTCCTCTCTCTCTCCCCCTCTCCATCTCTCTCCCCCTCCTTCTCTCCTCCCCCCCTGCTATGCAGGGCTAATTTGACAGTGCTTGAGTCTCTGTGTGCTGGGCCAGAAGTAGCTGGCAGACACATGAATATTGAAATCAGTCAGGCAGGCCTCACTTGCTTATGAAAACACAGTAATGGGCGCCCACAGGCCACAAACTGAAGCCTGCACCCTCAATTAGGGCCTTCCTGCCTAGGAAGGGATTAGGACAGGAGGGACACATGGGAGGGAGAGGAGGGTAAGGAGTGAAGGAGGGGGGAATAGGACCTGAGGACAAACGGAACAGGGGGGCCAGGTTGTGATGGGAAGGGGAGTGTATTCACAGTGAACACACACTAACTCACACACACATATTCACTGTACAGTGAGGCAACACATTCTGATGCAGCAGCAGGGCTGAAGAGCACACATGGAGTATCCAGACAGACAAAGGCATCTGTACACACACACGCACAAACACACACACATACGCCCGCATGCTCACCCACACACAAATGCACACACAAAAAACACACACATACATGCACACATTCGCGCACGCAAGCACACAAATAAAACACACACATGCAAACTGAGGGATTATATAAAGGGGACATGATTACACTGACATTAATTCCAAAAACCTTCATTGAGCATCTGCCTCATATCACTGTAATAATACGATAGTATATCCTGTAGATCACTCCCGTCTAACCCTTCCCGTCACCTGGAGGAGAGTATGAATTGGAGGCAGTAAAGGGACAGATTTGCTACTGCAGTGAACATGGATTTGATCTTGTTCTCTCTCTCCTTATTTCCTCTATCATTCTCAATCTCCACTTTCCACCTTCCTTCCTTCCTTCCTTCCCTCTCTCCTCTGTTCTTTACCTTCCCTCTCTCCTTTACCTTTCCTCTCTCATCTGTTCTTTACCTTTCCTCTCTCCTCTGTTCTTTACCTTCCCTCTCCTCACCTCTTTTTCCCTCTCTCCTCTGTTCTTTACCTTCCCTCTCTCCTCTGTTCTTTACCTTCCCTCTCTCATCTGTTCTTTACCTTCCCTCTCTCATCTGTTCTTTACCTTCCCTCTCTCCTCTGTTCTTTACCTTCCCTCTCTCATCTGTTCTTTACCTTCCCTCTCCTCCTCACCTCTTTTTCCCTCTCTCATCTGTTCTTTACCTTCCCTCTCTCATCTGTTCTTTACCTTCCCTCTCCTCCTCACCTCTTTTTCCCTCTCTCATCTGTTCTTTACCTTCCCTCTCTCATCTGTTCTTTACCTTCCCTCTCCTCCTCACCTCTTTTTCCCTCTCTCCTCTGTTCTTTACCTTCCCTCTCTCCTCTGTTCTTTACCTTCCCTCTCTCATCTGTACTTTACCTTCCCTCTCCTCCTAACCTCTTTTTCCCTCTCTCATCTGTTCTTTACCTTCCCTCTCTCATCTGTACTTTACCTTCCCTCTCCTCCTCACCTCTTTTTCCCTCTCTCATCTGTTCTTTACCTTCCCTCTCTCATCTGTTCTTTACCTTCCCCCTCCTCCTCACCTCTTTTTCCCTCTCTCATCTGTTCTTTACATTCCCTCTCTCATCTGTTCTTTACCTTCCCTCTCCTCCTCACCTCTTTTTCCCTCTCTATTCTGTTCTTTACCTTCCCTCTCTCATCTGTTCTTTACCTTCCCTCTCCTCCTCACCTCTTTTTCCCTCTCTCATCTGTTCTTTACCTTCCCTCTCTCATCTGTTCTTTACCTTCCCTCTCCTCCTCACCTCTTTTCCCCTCTCTCCTCTGTTCTTTACCTTCCCTCTCTCATCTGTTATTTACCTTCCCTCTCCTCCTAACCTCTTTTTCCCTCTCTCATCTGTTCTTTACCTTCCCTCTCTCATCTGTTCTTTACCTTCCCCCTCCTCCTCACCTCTTTTTCCCTCTCTCATCTGTTCTTTACATTCCCTCTCTCATCTGTTCTTTACCTTCCCTCTCCTCCTCACCTCTTTTTCCCTCTCTCATCTGTTCTTTACCTTCCCTCTCTCATCTGTTCTTTACCTTCCCTCTCTCATCTGTTCTTTACCTTCCCTCTCTCATCTGTTCTTTACCTTCCCTCTCTCATCTGTTCTTTACCTTCCCTCTCCTCCTCACCTCTTTTTCCCTCTCTCATCTGTTCTTTACCTTCCCTCTCTCATCTGTTCTTTACCTTCCCTCTCCTCCTCACCTCTTTTCCCCTCTCTCCTCTGTTCTTTACTTTCCCTCTCTCATCTGTTATTTACCTTCCCTCTCTCATCTGTTCTTTACCTTCCCTCTCTCATCTGTTCTTTACCTTCCCTTTCTCATCTGTTCTTTATCTTCCCTCTCTCCTCTGTTCTTTACCTTCCCTCTCTCCTCTGTTCTTTACCTTCCCTCTCTCCTCTGTTCTTTATCTTCCCTCTCTCCTCTGTTCTTTACCTTCCCTCTCTCCTCTGTTCTTTACCTTCCCTCTCCTCCTCACCTCTTTTTCCCTCCCTCATCTGTTCTTTACCTTCCCTCTCTCATCTGTTCTTTACCTTCCCTCTCTCATCTGTTCTTTACCTTCCCTCTCTCATCTGTTCTTTACCTTCCCTCTCTCATCTGTTCTTTACCTTCCCTCTCTCATCTGTTCTTTACCTTCCCTCTCCTCCTCACCTCTTTTTCCCTCTCTCATCTGTTCTTTACCTTCCCTCTCTCATCTGTTCTTTACCTTCCCTCTCTCATCTGTTCTTTACCTTCCCTCTCTCATCTGTTCTTTACCTTCCCTCTCTCATCTGTTCTTTACCTTCCCTCTCCTCCTCACCTCTTTTTCCCTCTCTCATCTGTTCTTTACCTTCCCTCTCTCATCTGTTCTTTACCTTCCCTCTCCTCCTCACCTCTTTTCCCCTCTCTCCTCTGTTCTTTACTTTCCCTCTCTCATCTGTTATTTACCTTCCCTCTCTCATCTGTTCTTTACCTTCCCTCTCTCATCTGTTCTTTACCTTCCCTTTCTCATCTGTTCTTTATCTTCCCTCTCTCCTCTGTTCTTTACCTTCCCTCTCTCCTCTGTTCTTTACCTTCCCTCTCTCCTCTGTTCTTTATCTTCCCTCTCTCCTCTGTTCTTTACCTTCCCTCTCTCCTCTGTTCTTTACCTTCCCTCTCCTCCTCACCTCTTTTTCCCTCTCTCATCTGTTCTTTACCTTCCCTCTCTCATCTGTTCTTTACCTTCCCTCTCTCATCTGTTCTTTACCTTCCCTCTCTCATCTGTTCTTTACCTTTCCTCTCTCATCTGTTCTTTACCTTCCCTCTCCTCCTCACCTCTTTTTCCCTCTCTCATCTGTTCTTTACCTTCTCTCTCTCATCTGTTCTTTACCTTCCCTCTCCTCCTCACCTCTTTTTCCCTCTCTCATCTGTTCTTTATCTTCCCTCTCTCCTCTGTTCTTTACCTTCCCTCTCTCCTCTGTTCTTTACCTTCCCTCTCTCCTCTGTTCTTTATCTTCCCTCTCTCCTCTGTTCTTTACCTTCCCTCTCTCCTCTGTTCTTTACCTTCCCTCTCCTCCTCACCTCTTTTTCCCTCTCTCATCTGTTCTTTACCTTCCCTCTCTCATCTGTTCTTTACCTTCCCTCTCTCATCTGTTCTTTACCTTCCCTCTCTCATCTGTTCTTTACCATCCCTCTCTCATCTGTTCTTTACCATCCCTCTCTCATCTGTTCTTTACCTTCCCTCTCCTCCTCACCTCTTTTTCCCTCTCTCATCTGTTCTTTACCTTCCCTCTCTCATCTGTTCTTTACCTTCTCTCTCTCATCTGTTCTTTACCTTCCCTCTCCTCCTCACCTCTTTTTCCCTCTCTCATCTGTTCTTTACCTTCCCTCTCTCATCTGTTCTTTATCTTCCCTCTCTCCTCTGTTCTTTACCTTCCATCTCTCCTCTGTTCTTTACCTTCCCTCTCTCCTCTGTTCTTTATCTTCCCTCTCTCCTGTTCTTTACCTTCCCTCTCTCCTCTGTTCTTTACCTTCCCTCTCTCCTCTGTTATTTACCTTCCCTCTCCTCCTCACCTCTTTTTCCCTCTCTCATCTGTTCTTTACCTTCCCTCTCTCCTCTGTTCTTTACCTTCCCTCTCTCCTCTGTTCTTTACCTTCCCTCTCCTCCTCACCTCTTTTTCCCTCTCTCCTCTGTTCTTTATCTTCCCTCTCTCCTCTGTTCTTTACCTTCCCTCTCTCCTCTGTTATTTACCTTCCCTCTCCTCCTCACCTCTTTTTCCCTCTCTCATCTGTTCTTTACCTTCCCTCTCTCATCTGTTCTTTACCTTCCCTCTCTCATCTGTTCTTTACCTTCCCTCTCTCATCTGTTCTTTACCTTCCCGCTTTTCTCAATCATCTTCTACCTTATTGTTACCGCTGTCACCCCTCTCCCTCTCGCCTCTTATCTCTCCTCTTCTCTCTCTAACCTGAGCTGAGGAAGGGGAATGTGTCCAGTCTCAGTTTGTCTCCCTCTGGTCCCGGGGCTGTGGCCACTCGGTCAAACAGGGAGGTTCCTCTCCCTGACTCTGGCAAACGAGGGAACAGTGACTGCAGGGCCTGGGAGAAAGTGTGAGAGACAGAGACAGAAAGAAAACATTAAAATCTGCTCATGTCAGTTAAGCAATCAATAGCAATTAATTTCATCAGCAAATAAAAACTAGACTTGTCTATAGGATCCTCAACCTCCTCTTTAAATCAGCATGTATTTAGGGTAAGTCATTTGATGGAGATGGCACCCTGTAGTGTGGTGCAATCACACCAACAGTCACAGCAAGGACAGGATAAAAGGAAGTGCCAGGGGACTGAGAGGGAGAGGAGAAGGGAGAACAGAGGAGAAGATGAGGAGAGGAGGTAGGAGGACACAGAGGCTCAAAGACTCAAAGCCAGGAGAAGTACAGAGTCAAATGGAGGCCTACGATTAAGTGGGCACAAAGGATAAACGACGAGAGATAGAGGGATTGGGTGCCCTTCGAGGAGGGAAGAGTGTGAGGGGACAAAGGAGGGAAAGGATTGATGGAAGGGAGAGAGAGACTAAACAACATAATAGCTGTGGGGTAAGAGAGAGAGAGAGAGAGAGAGAGAGAGAGAGAGAGAGAGAGAGAGAGGAGAATGTTTGTGTGTGTGTGTGTGTGTGTGTGTGTGTGTGTGTGTAGAGGTGCTTTAAAACAGGAAAGGGAAAAGAGGCCAAACAAACGAAACGGTTAAGTCACACAGAGTCGAGGGAGACAGAGAGAGAGAGGGAGGATTTCTCTTTTTTTAGAAGAGCTGGGATCAATAATTTCTGTCACCCCTCAGCTCCAAGTTTGAAAAGTGAGACTGTACTTCCAAGCTGCATGATCTGGATTGCTTAACCAAACCTGCATTAATGACCGAACATTGATCTGATCTGACGTATCTACTTGTCTTTTATTTCTTTCATTTTCAATCGATGACAGAGGGATAGGCCATCCGAGACGGGAATGTGAGAGGGGTGGATAACGGCTTCTTTTGTTTTAAGGACAAGTTAAAACCATCTCTCCAGTTTCTCCTTCACTCTCTTTGTGACTCTCCTTTTCTGTTTCTATCTTTCAGGACAATCAGACTCTTCTAGTCATTTAAAGTTAACTCTATTCCCTTTTAAATACATTTCATGAATTAAATTAATAAGGACAAAATACTATTTGCACTAGTACTGCAATGTCCGTTTTTTGTATTTGTAAAAAATCTGTAAAAAATAATTGTCATAGCAATTTCTATATTCAAGCAAATGAGAAAGTATGAATCAGTTAGTGTTTCATTTGCATATATCATCACCTAAATGGACCCATCAGAAATATGCACCCTGAGCACATACCATTACTTCAATAAGTGTATCTATTGTTTCATTACAAACTGTAACAGGACAGTTTTATTCATACAACCCCTCTGGTGGTCCAAGAACATTTATCTCTGTAAAAATTTCAAGATGTCTCTGGGCAAATAATAAGTGAAGAACATTTTATCATGATCAGGACTGCTGCTATTAGAAACAGTGAATAAAAGATGTATGATAAGACACGCGGAATACAATTGATCCTCCCGTAACTGAAGACTGAATACACAGCAGGAGTCTGTACAGTACAATCTGCAGTTCCCTGAGACCAAATGGATTTTAGCTAGACCCGCTGAATCAAATCAACATTAATAAACAATCAAGTATGGAGTTGTGGCAACCATATTTCCATCTCTCCCTCTCATTTTCCTCCCTTTATTTCTTTCTTCTTTTCCCCAATGTTTGTCGTTGATGGTTCTCAGGAATCTGCTGGTCTTCTATCCAACTTGTCTTTTAATGTTGGTGAATTCAAACATGTACTGTTCAAATGACAGCTCCCTTTAGACAATGTGATGGATTGTGATAATAGCGGGGAATAACTTGGAGTAGCTGTCTATTCTGGAAAACCTGTCGTTCCTGTCCTAGTAATCCTCTCTTTCTCTTTTCCCTTCATAGCCTCCTCCATCCATTACCCTTTCTCTCTGTCCCTCCCTCTGTCCTAAACTCCATTCGTTCCTCTCTCCCTCCCACCCTCCCTCCCTCACTTCCTCCGTTCCTCCCTCCGTACCTCGGGTGTGAGAGGGCTGCAGTCGGGCGCGGCGGAGCCCCCATTGAAGTGGTTCTGGAGCAGGAAGGGGGAGCTGGCCATGTCCAGCAGAGGATAGTTCACCAGCACCACCTTACTGAAGTTAAACTTGTAGGTGAAACGCTTCCCTTTGGTTTTGTGCAAAATACGCTTATTATAGTAGTACCTGGGTGGGGGAGGATGGAGAGAAAGGTGAACGGGAAGAGATTAGGAAAGAGGGAATGGAGAAAGGAGAGAAAAAAATAGGAAGAGTTAGAAACAAATATCCATGTTTTCATGGATGGTTCACCGCAGGGCTCTCCAACCTGCTTCCTGGAGAGCTACCATTCTGTAGGTTTTCCCTCCAACCTGCTTCCTGGAGAGCTACCATTCTGTAGGTTTTCCCTCCAACCTGCTTCCTGGAGAGCTACCATTCTGTAGGTTTTCCCTCCAACCTGCTTCCTGGAGAGCTACCATTCTGTAGGTTTTCCCTCCAACCTGCTTCCTGGAGAGCTACCATTCTGTAGGTTTTCCCTCCAACCTGCTTCCTGGAGAGCTACCATTCTGTAGGTTTTCCCTCCAACCTGCTTCCTGGAGAGCTACCATTCTGTAGGTTTTCCCTCCAACCTGCTTCCTGGAGAGCTACCATTCTGTAGGTTTTCCCTCCAACCTGCTTCCTGGAGAGCTACCATGCTGTAGGTTTTCCCTCCAACCTGCTTCCTGGAGAGCTACCATTTCTGTACCATTATGTAGTTTTCCCTCCAACCTGCTTCCTGGAGAGCTACCGTCCTTGCTTCCTGGAGGTTTTCCCTGCTTCAACCTGCTTCCTGGAGAGCTATCATCCTGCTTCCTGGAGAGCTTTTCCCTCCAACCTGCTTCCTGGAGAGCCATCATCCTGTAGGTTTTCCCTCCAACCTGCTTCCTGGAGAGCTACCATTATGTAGGTTTTCCCTCCAACCTGCTTCCTGGAGAGCTATCATTCTGTAGGTTTTCCCTCCAACCTGCTTCCTGGAGAGCTACCATTCTGTAGGTTTTCCCCCCAACCTGCTTCCTGGAGAGCTATCATCCTGTAGGTTTTCCCTCCAACCTGCTTCCTGGAGAGCTATCATCCTGTAGGTTTTCCCTCCAACCTGCTTCCTGGAGAGCTACCATTCTGTAGGTTTTCCCTCCAACCTGCTTCCTGGAGAGCTACTGTCCTGTAGGTTTTCCCTCCAACCTGCTTCCTGGAGCTACCATCCTGTAGGTTTTCCCTCCAACCTGCTTCCTGGAGAGCTACCATCCTGTAGGTTTTCCCTCCAACCTGCATCTAGCACACCCAATTTTAATAATAAGCTGGTTGGTAAAATCAATCAGGTTAGTTACACCTGGGGTTGGGGCAAAAACCTACAGGAGGGTAGCTCTCCAGGAAGGGTTGGAGAGCCCTGGTCAACAGTAATGTGTTCCCTTAACAGCAGGGGGAACAACACTGGTCCTCCAGGGCTGAACTCCTGCTGGGTTTGTTTCTCCCTGGCATCTCACTGATCAATTCATGTTTTGATTTGATAAAGTCTCCACACACCTCGTTAGGCAGGACTAATTAGGTCCCTGAGTAAAACCAAAAACAAGCACATAAACAACATCCCTCCAGAGCCTGATCTGACCTGCTGTGCACCGTTGACATACAGCAATTATTATGTAAATATGAAATATATTTGGGAAGGGCCCGTAAGTAAGTATTTCACTGTTTATCCACACCTGTTGTTTACGAAGCATGTGATGAATACATTTGATTTATTACATGTACAGTATATTTACAGAAATATGATGTATTACATGTACAGTATATGTACAGAAATATGATGTATTACATGTACAGTATATGTACAGAAATATGATGTATTACATGTACAGTATATGTACAGAAATATTATTAATTACATGTACAGTATATGTACAGAAATATTATTCATTACATGTACAGTATATGTACAGAAATATTATGTATTACATGTACAGTATATGTACAGAAATATGCATAATAGATATACATCAACTCTTGCTGTCAGTGCTTCTGGCATCATTCACAACTGAAGTGCCTCTTTGAGGGCGGGACTACAGTGTGAGTGGTGCCTCTTTGGAAACAACCTCAGGTCCCAATCACTCCAACTCTACAGTGCTTGTTTCCTGTGCCATCTACTGAGGTGTCACAGGCTACAGTACCTGTCAGAATCCTACACTGTCAGATACTACATACTGCCATATGGTTCAGATGAGAGGGTTGGTACAGAGGTGAGGTGGGGTGGGGGGTGTTCTCAAAACTGAATAAAGAATAAACACATTATATTAAGCTGGTGACTGCCCTGATACATTCTTAGACTTTAAATTACTATTTTAAGCATGCAAGTCATTTAAAATCCTGTATAAGCTACACTGCAGATGTAAGGTAACAACTTCACAGGCATACAGACCTGTACACAGTGCATTCGGAAAGTATTCAGACCCCTTCACTTTTTCCATATTTTGTTACGTTACAGCCTTATTCGAAAATTGATAACATTTGTTTTGTTCCTCATCAATCTACACACAATACCCCATAATGACAAAGCAAAAAATGTATACAAATTCTCAAACTGAAATATCACATTTACGTAAGTATTCAGACCCCTTACTCAGTACTTGGTTGAAGCACCTTTGGCAGCGATTACAGCCTTGAGTCATCTCGGGTATGACAATACAAGCTTGGCACACCTCTATTTCTCTGCAGATCCTCTCAAGCTCTGTTTGGTTGGATGGGGAGTGTCACTGCACAGCTATTTTCAGGTCTCTTCAGAGATATTCGATCGGGTTGAAGTCCGGGCTCTGGCTGGGCCACTCAAGGGCATTCAGAGACTTATCACGAAGCCGGTCCTGCATTGTCTTGGCTGTGTGCTTAGGGTCGTTGTCCTGTTGGAAGGTGAACCTTCACCCTAGTCTGAGGTCCTGAGCACTCTGGAGCAAGTTTTCATCAAGGATCTCTCTGTACTTTGCTCCATTCATCTTTCCCTCGATCTTGACTATTTCTCTAGTTCCTGCCTCTGAAAACAACCCCACAGCATGATGCTGCCACCACCATGCTTCACCATAGGGATGGTGCCAGGTTTTCTCCAGACGTGATGCTTGGCATTCAGGCCAAAGAGTTCCATCTTGGTTTCATCAGACTAGAGAATCTTAATTCTCATGGACTGAGAGTCCTTAGGAGCCTTTTGACAAACTTCAAGCAGGCTGTCATGTGCCTTTTAATGAGGAGTAAAAGGCACATGATTGTTGGAGTGCTGCAGAGATGGTTGTCCTTCTGGAAGATTCTTCCATCTCCACAGAGGAACTCTGGAACTCTGTCAGAATGACCATTGGGTTCTTGGTCACCTTCCCGACCAAGGCCCTTCTCCCTTGATTGCTCAGTTTGGCCGGGCAGACAACTCTAGGAAGAGTCTTGGTGGATCCAAACTTCTTCCATTTAAGAATGATGGAGGCCACTGTTCTTGGGGACCTTCAATGCTGCAAAAATGTTTTGGTACCCTTCCCCGGGATCTGTGCCATGACACAATCATGTCTTGGAGCTTTAGGAACAATTCCTTTGGACTTATGGTTTGTTTTTTGTTCTGACAGGTGTGTGCCTTTCCAAATCATGTCCAATCAATTTAACTCCAATCATGTTGTAGAAACATCTCAAGGATGATCAATGGAAACAGGATGCACCTGAGCTCAATTTCCTGTCTCATAGCAAAGGGTCTGAGTACTTATGTAAAAAAGGTATTTCTGTTTTTTATAAGTTAGCAACAATTAAAAAAAAACTGTTTTCACTTTGTCATTATGATGGGGTATTGTGTGTAGATTGATGAGATACATTTTTAAAATCCATTTTAGTATAATGTGGAAAAAGTGAAGGGGTCTGAATACTTTCCAAATACAATGTATATCAGTATGTATCCACCACAAACGGTTCGGGCCCTCGCAATGATTTGTACACTTTTGCTTTGCGTAGCAATTGTGCCGCGGCCCTTAATTGAGCAATTAAGCTAGGCTAATCAAGAAGGCTAATTATGGCCCCAGCCAATTCATAACAATTAGACCCCTACGACAGCCCCCATTAACGAGAGGGCAGGGGAAACCAGGGAGGGCGGTAACAGGGTGTGTGTGTGTGTGTGTGTGTGTGTGTGTGTGTGTGTGTGTGTGTGTGTGTGTGTGTGTGTGTGTGTGTGTGTATTTTCATTTGCATGAGCAAACAACGAGTAGCGGTGGGGTGCGGGGTAAATTCAATAGAATGATGTATAGCAGAATAGGTAGCAGGGCTATAGCTTAAATCACATAGCAATGCGTAGAGTTTTGAGACAAGTATTTCTGAGAAGGCAGAAGGATTTATTCTCAGTAGGTCTAAATACAAGCTATTTTATATGGGGGATTAATTGCAAAATTCTTATAGAATTTTTTATACGAAGGTTTAAGAGTGAACTTTTCCATTTGGACAATGGAAAATAAGGTGAAATCGAGGATATTGACATTTTATAAGGTAAAAACATAATATTTTTCTTTCCATTTTTACTGACATGGAGGGAGGTGAATGGGACACATAGGACTTAAATCCACAAAAAATAAATATTGCTACTTTCTCTGGCTTCTTTTACTGAAAAATATCAGAAAAAGTTCACACACACACACACACACGCACACGCACACGCACGCACACACGCACGCACACAGTTCCTACCTTAGCGCCCTGCTCAGCTTATCGTAGTTCATGTGGGGTTTGCATTTCCGGAGGCCCCACAGTTTGGCCACCTCGTCAGGATCCTTGATGACAAACTCTCCGTATTCCCCCTGCCAGGAAATCACACTCTGGTACTCCTCCTTCTGCAGCAGCTCCAGAATGAAGTGCCAAAGCTGAATCTGTCGCGAGCCGGGGCTCGACTCAGGCTTGTAGGCCCAGTCTGGGAAGGCAATGCCTGAGGAGGAGGAGCAGGAGAGTGGGAGGATGAGATTGAGGCCCATTGGTTTGTGAATGGTGAGTGCTGGCCAAAGGGGCTAGCTGTCTGGATGACTGATGGAGTGATACAGTTAAGGGATGATGTGGTTAATATCATAGAGCATGCTTACAGCAATGTTGCTCTGTGGTACTACTAATGGCCTCTAGCTTGGACCCGCTAGCTGGTCAGTTAGATTTCTACTCTCTTTCGGAGTTGATGGATGCTACTTACATTTTGATAATACTTGAATTCTAACTGCCTGCTGCCGTACACTTTTAATATAATTAAATAGCTCATCAATTGAACAAGAATTCTGGCTAATTAGCCCTTGCAGAATAAGTAAGGAAACATGAATTGTAACAAATTAGAAACGTTATTTGTTCACTGATGTGTGTGGAAAGTTTTTGGTTATTCATAAATAACAAATTATCTTTATAATGCAGACTTGTTGGGGTATACATATTGACCATTAGAAAACACTAGCTATCAAGGCCTGGTGTACTAAGCAGTAACACAGGGAAAAATAATGCAAGGGAATACAGGTAAACCTACTACAAATAGGTACATAAAGGTTAAGCGGTAGGAATAAAGCATTTAGTTGAAGTGTAAATAAAGACAGTTTGGTAAATTAGCATCAAGGTTTTTTGTTGTCCATTTTATTCCTGCTAATAATAACAGCTAACACAAAACATTGCACAGGTACAGCACTTTGTACATCTCCCCTTAGTGTATAACTGGTATCTGCCCTCCCCCAAAAGTGAATCAAATGTTCCTCCACAACCCTAATAAATTCCCCAACTCCCCAAACCACGTACCCCGGCTTCCGCAAAAAAGTGCCCCCATCCTGCTTGCCTCACCTGGAGTCCAGAGGGCAGGGACAGGGGGGGTGAGCAACAGATCACTGACACAGTTACAGTCCATGCCTCCACTACACCTGAGAGATGGGGAGACAGAGGAAGAGAAGGGGAGAGAGGGAAAAATTCTAATTTAATTCAAATTACTTTTATTTCCTGTGAGAAAAGGTGGGAGAGAGGGATGAGTTAACCAAGTCCGAGGTGAGAGATGACCTGCAGAGCAAAGGGCAGGGGATGTTTTTACACCATGGTTTTGAGTCCCTTATATCAACGTTACATATAGTATATATCAAGAGCTTTTGTAGATCATGTGTTGAAGGCGTGATCTAGCAGGGTCAGAGAGCAGTAACTGATGCAATGTGGTGGACATCCCTACAGTATTTTTAAATAATATGAGAAATTCATCTCTTTAAACTTGAAGGAGCAGGATAATGAGGTGATAGATAGACGATGTTTTGATCAAAAAGTGGGAGTAGAGAGTAGTGATTCATTCCAAAATGGTTAGTGGTTTAGTGGTTATAACGGCTATATTGACAAAGACGTAACATGAAAGACTGATATATTCAATTTACAATCATTTAAAATAATTCATATTTTGTAATACAATGAGGAGAAAATTACAAAAATAGACACTAAAATGAGAACCAAGGCCAGGAGTGTAAAAACAAATAAAGCTGAAGTATTTTCATATTTTCACATTACTAATACCTAATACCTAAGATTAAATGCCCAAAAATTGGAATTGGGTTGGCTAGTGAAATTCACAACAGGTGAATGTACAGAATAAATACATCCAGACATGTTTATTGGCCAGCAAACTGTTGATCAGCAGTCTTTCTGTCTGAACATTCACATCATTTTATTTCTGAGAAAATAACCTCTGAATATAGAAATTAAACTGTGAATTAGGGCGGCAGGTAGCTTAGTGGTTGGAGCGGTGGGCTCTAAATACCCGAGCTGACAAGATGGAAAAATCTGTCGACGTGCCTTGAACAAGGCACTTAACTCTCATTTGCACCAGGGGTGCCATACTACTATGGCTGACCCTGTAATATGAGTGAATATGACTAAAGACAGAGTTGTAATTCGGTGAAATACTAAGGATGAACATCTGTCAATGTTAGGATGAAGTGAAGTGAGACGAGTTCAAGAGATTGGATACAGTTTGGACATTACAGTTTCATCTTGGTTGTTTTACAAACCTCAAATGGAAAATAAACCTTGCCACTGCAAAAGTATCTTTAATGCTGGTCTCTCCATCTATCTCTCCATCTCTTTCTCTCTCTCTTTCCACTCTCTGTCTCTATTTAATTATGCTCTGTGAAATGTGGATTTTCCCTCCAGCATTGAAATGGTACGTGAATTATTGAGGTGTGTTTGTATAAATTATTATTAGTAACTCCAGGCATTTCTCTCTCACTCACACTCACCCTCTCGCACTCTCACCCTCACCCTCTTGCTCTTTTTAGTCATTGGACTGTGGCTCCTCCCGCTCTCTTCATCTTTGTGTTTTCAGACCTCTGTTTCTTTCTCAGAATCCATCGTCTGAATGCATATATCCCTTCTTCTTTTCCCTCTCTTCCTCATTTTCTTGTTCTCCCTGCTCCTCCTTTACTGCTCCTCCTTTACTGCCCCTCCTTTACGGTCCCTCCTTTACTGCTCCTCCTTTACTGCCCCTCCTTTACTGCTCCTCCTTTACTGTCCCTCTTTGAGTGCAAACTCTTGTCTGTCACAAGTCATTCTCTTCACCTGTAACTAACAAGCCTATACTCCCTGTTCAATTATTTACTAAGATAACTATGCATTCTGGGAAGCTGTACATTCAAAACAATTTTCCAGAGATTGTTGTGGAATTATTTCTACACTTTTAGAGGCTATATGTACAGTATTTAAGCAGTATTTAAGCATATTTGAGACCTGTACTGAATTTCAACTTGTCTATTTATTTGATTTTTACAGCCGTAGAGCTCCTATATGTCTATGATTCCATATGTAATTTTATGTTTGCAACAATCTATGCCTCTCCCTATTCCCTTGAGCTTTGGGCCATCAATAGCACATCATCCTATCATTTACCATAGACTCCTAAACCCCAGTCTGTACTCTCAGAGGACACACAATATGGGTGCTTTAGTACCGGACAAGGTCTACCTCTCTTTCCTCCTATGCACCTCCTCAAAATCTATATGCACCCATCTCCTATCTATCTGCCAGCCTATCTCCACAGTTGACTCCTCCCTTCCCTTTCCCACCTGTCCACTGTCTCTCTCTCTTCCTCCCTCTCCTGCTCTGTGTGTTATGCTTCGGCGCAGTAATTTTCTGTTTGATTTCGGAGGTAATGCATTTTTTACAAATCAAAGAGGAAGCCAGGCCCCCTCCCCACCCCGACTCCCAATCTCCCTCTCTCGCCCCCCTCAGCCCCCCAGGCCAGAGAGGAGATAAAGGAGCCCCCATCATTTCCTTGTTAGTTTTGATTTGGGCAGCACAGGGCTTTCAAGTTCCCCCTATCACCCCCAGAAACATTATAACTAGCAGCACAGGGAATACTGCTCCTCATGCACACACACTGGCAGATACAGAGGCACACTGATAGACTAATGGAGTGTCTATACCCACACAGACACACCGAGTCACAGGTATATTATATATATGCTCTACTCAAACATACCAACACCAGTGTACAGGTAGAGACTGATAGTGATAGTAATAGCACACACAATGAGGCGTTGTTGAAACCATGGATACTAACTGAATCAATACACACACACATTTATCGCAGGGTTTAAAAATAAAATGTTCATTGTTTACCAAAGATGCAGACTACACACACACAGTGCATAAACAAAGGCTAAAAGATACTCACAGAGGTTTGCATGTAGCATTGGGGACGAGCCTATAATGGACCAAAGAAAAGACCAGTCTCACACCGTAACTGATGGCCACCCAATACAACAGTATAGATGAAGGATTACTCTAATCACCAATAACAAAAAAGGCAGAGCATGAGACATATTGTCCCCAGTTTTACACGGGCAACTATTGTTCCACTGTTACACTAATACACCTATAACATGTGTCCTGGAACCCCATAGTACACCTGAACCTGTTCACTATTGAGCTTTTCTGTGAATGGAAATGTAGAATCAGATTCTATATGGTAATGAACTGCAGTTCACGAAATCAGGTCTGACAGATGAGTGGGGACTTGGAAAAGGGGTAAAGTGGGGACTTGGAACAGAGGTAAAGTGGGGACTTGTGGTAGAATGGGGACTTGGAACAGAGGTAAAGTGGGGACTTGTGGTAGAATGGGGACTTGGAACAGAGGTAAAGTGGGGACTTGGAAAAGGGGTAAAGTGGGGACTTGGGGTAGAATGGGGACTTGGAACAGAGGTAAAGTGGGGACTTGTGGTAGAATGGGGACTTGGAACAGGGGTAAAGTGGGGACTTGGAAAAGGGGTAAAGTGGGGACTTGGGGTAGAATGGGGACTTGGAACAGAGGTAAAGTGGGGACTTGGAAAGGGGGTAAAGTGGGGACTTGTGGTAGAATGGGGACTTGGAACAGAGGTAAAGTGGGGACTTGGAAAAGGGGTAAAGTGGGGACTTGGAAAAGGGGTTTAGTGAGGACTTGGAACAGAGGTAAAGTGGGGACTTGGAAAAGGGGTAAAGTGGGGACTTGTGGTAGAATGGGGACTTGGAACAGAGGTAAAGTGGGGACTTGGAAAAGGGGTAAAGTGGGGACTTGGAAAAGGGGTAAAGTGGGGACTTGGAACAGAGGTAAAGTGGGGACTTGGAAAGGGGGTAAAGTGGGGACTTGGAATAGAATGGGGACTTGGGAAAGGGGTAAAGTGAGGACTTGTGGTAGAATGGGGACTTGGAACAGAAGAAAGACAAGTAATGGAAAGACTGTGGACAGAGAGGGAGCAGAGCGAAGAGTAACAGCCAGATATGGAAGTTGGACAGACTGACATTCTGGCAACATTTTGTCTCCAGTGGTGTCCAAAGATGGAAAAAGTGTAGGGTCTCAAAAAAAAGAGAAGAGATATGAGTCTGGCCTCTCTCGCTCTGTTTCCAACAGATGAAACAAACTCTGTACATCTGTCTCATCTTTATTTTTTGGTTGCCCCTGAAAATGCCCAACTGAACACCCTCTCCCTATCCTTCTACCCCCTCTCCCTCTTTCTCTGTTCCTCTCTCTGGTTAGCTCTGACACTCTGGTCAGCCTCGGGGTGGAAGAACAGAGGGACTGTAGTATGGGTTTGTAAGAAGAGAAGGGGGAGGGAGGGAGGGAGGGAGGGAGGGAGGGAGGGAGGGAGGGAGGGGGGAGGGAGGGAGGGAGGGAGGGAGGGAGGGAGGGAGGGAGGGAGGGAGGGAGGGAGGGAGGGAGGGAGGGAGGGAGGGAGGGAGGGAGGGAGGGAGGGAGGGAGGGAGGGAGGGAGGGAGGGAGGGAGAAAAGTGCAGGGGGTGGAAGACAGGACCTGCTGGCTGTCCAAATGTTAAACAGGAAGGTGGAGAGGTCTATGGAACAGACAACAATACAACTAGGATCGATGGTGGGAGAAATGGCGAAGGAAAATAAATAAACAAAAGTCAAAAGAGGAACAGGTCAAGAAGAGAAAATTATGGAGAACTTGAAATTAACCTGTAAAATTGACTATAATCCCATAACTGTTAAACCACTTCAGAAACAACATGTCATTTCATCAACAACAACAGAAAAGACCATACAATGTAGGCCTATAAGCATTGGGTGCTTGAAAACGATGGACCTTTTGGAGATACAGTGGGGCAAAAAAGTATTTAGTCAGCCACCAATTGTGCAAGTTCTCCCACTTAAAAAGATGAGAGGCCTGTAATTTTCATCATCGGTACACTTCAACTATGACAGACAAAATGAGAAACAAAAAATCCAGAAAATCACATTGTAGGATTTTTAATGAATTTATTTGCAAATTATGGTGGAAAATAAGTATTTGGTCACCTACAAACAAGCAAGATTTCTGGCTCTCACAGACCTGTAACTTCTTCTTTAAGAGGCTCCTCTGTCCTCCACTCGTTACCTGTATTAATGGCACCTGTTTGAACTTGTTATCAGTATAAAAGACACCAGGCCACAACCTCAAACAGTCACACTCCAAACTCCACTATGGCCAAGACCAAAGAGCTGTCAAAGGACACCAGAAACAAAATTGTAGACCTGCACCAGGCTGAGAAGACTGAATCTGCAATAGGTAAGCAGCTTGGTTTGAAGAAATCAACTGTGGGAGCAATTATTAGGAAATGGAAGACATACAAGACCACTGATAATCTCCCTCGATCTGGGGCTCCACGCAAGATCTCACCCCGTGGGGTCAAAATGATCACAAGAACGGTGAGCAAAAATCCCAGAACCAGACGGGGGGACCTAGTGAATGACCTGCAGAGAGCTGGGACCAAAGTAACAAAGCCTACCATCAGTAACACACTACGCCGCCAGGGACTCAAATCCTGCAGTGCCAGACGTGTCCCCCTGCTTAAGCCAGTACATGTCCAGGCCCGTCTGAAGTTTGCTAGAGAGCATTTCGATGATCCAGAAGAAGATTGGGAGAATGTCATATGGTCAGATGAAACCAAAATATAACTTTTTGGTAAAAACTCAACTCGTTGTGTTTGGAGGACAAAGAATGCTGAGTTGCATCCAAAGAACACCATACCTACTGTGAATCATGGGGGTAGAAACATCATGCTTTGGGGCTGTTTTTCTGCAAAGGGACCAGGACGACTGATCCGTGTAAAGGAAAGAATGAATGGGGCCATGTATCGTGAGATTTTGAGTGAAAACCTCCTTCCATCAGCAAGGGCATTGAAGATGAAACGTGGCTGGGTCTTTCAGCATGACAATGATCCCAAACACACCACCCGGGCAACGAAGGAGTGGCTTCGTAAGAAGCATTTCAAGGTCCTGGAGTGACCTAGCCAGTCCCCAGATCTCAACCCCATAGAAAATCTTTGGAGGGAGTTGAAAGTCCGTGTTGCCCAGCAACAGCTCCAAAACATCACTGCTCTAGAGGAGATCTGCATGGAGGAATGGGCCAAAATACCAGCAACAGTGTGTGAAAACCTTGTGAAGACTTACAGAAAACGTTTGACCTCTGTCATTGCCAACAAAGGGTATATAACAAAGTATTGAGATAAACTTTTGTTATTGACCAAATACTTATTTTCCACCACAATTTGCAAATAAATTCATTAAAATCCTACAATGTATTTTCTGGATTTTTTGTTTCTCATTTTGTCTGTCATAGTTGAAGTGTACCTATGATGAAAATTACAGGCCTCTCTCATCTTTTTAAGTGGGAGAACTTGCACAATTGGTGGCTGACTAAATACTTTTTTGCCCCACTGTATGTGTGTATGTGAATCGACATCACCAAACAGCCATCCCACTGGGAAAAGACGTCAATTCAAAGTCTAGGCCCTATTTCACATTGGTTCAACTTAATTTCACTGAAATTACGTGGAATCAACCAGGGGAAATAAATGGGGTAAAGTTTTGTATGTGAACCCTAATGATGACGATTTTATTAAGAAAACGAACTAGTGTGTTAAATTATGAAGCTAAATTATATATAAATATACAGTAGATTGGCATGTGGATGAGGAAGCGAATGTTTGGAAAACTTGCTCAAGTTAAGGAGATGGTGAAGGGAGAGTGTTGCATGTGATATGGTATCACCACCTTACAGAATACCGGCCTTAAGATATAAGGAGAAAAATACGAAGAAAAAAAGAGGAAGAAAAAGTATCAATCGATAGGGTTAAATTATTCATCGTCATTAATTATCGATCGCTCTCCGCTGCCGGCTCGTCCGCCGAGCGCCAGAGTTGAAAGGAGGGAAAGCGCGCTTTATTAAAACCGGCTCGAGCCTCATTGTTTCATGTCCCGCGGCAAAGAAAAAGCTCGAGCTTGGCTCTACCGGTGCCAGTGAAAAATCCACACAGACGCACACACACATTGCCCCCCTTTGCGTTTTCCCTTCTCAGAATTGCAAAGTTGTAGAGAAAGTGAGAGCATGAGATTGGAAAGATAACAAAAGCTATCAAACTTGTTCATGAAAGACAACTGTTTTATGCAAAAATCTGACATTTGAACATAATATTTTCTTCGTTGACCAGAATGTAGCCTATTTAAATCTTGCATGGTGGTTTGTCAGATCAGGGGATTAAAATGGCATTCTATTTCCTATAGTGTGCACTAGCTTCAGCAGTGCCTGGTTGAAGGTAGTGCACTTCAAAGGAAAAATGGTTGCATTTTGGACGCAGAGGTTATGGGATTCAGAGGTTATGGGATTCAGAGGTCAAAGGTTAGCAGAAAAATGACACCTTTAACTCCATCCTGAGGACACCAATACTGTACCGCCCTGCTTTCAACACCTGTCTTTAGATGCATGGTGATAAAAGCTGCCGTTGTCGATGATTTCACCCCATGAGGAGATGCACTTGTTACAGACCCTTCTCTCCTCCTTATCCTTCCCTTCCCTGCTCTCTATCCCCCTCTCTATTTATCCCTCCTCCTCCCTGGTCAGTGAGTTACTCTCTCTATCGCTCTCACTTCCCGAATTAACCACTCAAGAAGTCACCACCGACTAAATCAATAGCTCATACATAAACCCTGCTATAATCACTCCCCCACTTGTCTGTCTGCCCCTCCCTCCATGTCTCTCATCCCCCTCTCTGTACCCCTTCACTCTCTCCTCTCACACTCTTCTCTTTCTCATCCCCTTCTGTGTCTCGCCAAGTCACTCTCTTCATTTCTTCCTCTTCTTCCTCTTCCTCTCCCCATTGTTCCATCAATACTGTATTGTATTACCCACTTCTATATTCAGTCTCCTCTTTTGTTATGATGAATCTAAAGATCCCTACTGTCCCTCCCTCCATCTCCCACCATATTCTGATACATACCTGAGCACCACACACACACCACCACCACCACCACCACCACCACCACCATCATCATCATAATCATCCTCACAAAAATGACTGGCCTAAAATGGACTTTGAGAAAAAGCAACATGAGAAATAAAACAACAGCAAACGCTTCTCTAACTGTCAATTAAACCGATTCCTGTCACACTTCTGAAAGCTCAACTACAGATGACAATTTATCTCAGGTGCGGTGCTTGTTAGCACAGTATTGTACGGGCATGTAATACACACTAATGATCAACCGAACTGAGGCAGGCGGTGTTTCACCGTGTTAGTGTGTCAATGAGCCATCAATATTATATTATGTCTCATGTTTAACTATGAAACACAAACAGTTGTTTTGGGCTTAAAGATATTGTATTGCCAAAGGAGCCATGTGCAGACATCCACATGCACAAGGAAAAAAAACACCGAATTTTTAAATTACACACACCCCTCTCTTCCCTCCTCTCTCTTTCTCTCTCCAAGTCTTTGATTCGCGTGTGGTTTGATCTGTGAGAGAGCGAGTTTTGTAAACACATTTTTCACGATCATATAGCCATGGGCAAGGGGAGAGCGAGGCGAGGAGGAAGGAGGGCGGGAGTGGGAGCACAAACACGCCGGGAAGGGGAGAGAGGGACGTTTAATGAGCGCGCGAGATGGAGAGATGGACTGACAGACATGCATGCACTGACTGACTCAAATACCAAACCAACGAACAGAGGCACACACACCAGCAGATTGCCTTTGCCAAGTAAAGCATCAGAGGGGCTGACGAAATGTGAGGCAACACCGAGAAAAACAACTTATTTTATTTTTCCTTATCGCTAAAAGATGACAATGTATTCCCAAATTTGACATTTCCTGACACTGAATTCAACAAAGTCCGAATAAAGCAGGAGAGAGATATTTCGTTGTACGGGTCAACAACAACAAAAAACAGCTAAAACTGATTATGGGTAGAGAAATAAAGCTGAACACAGACGGCACCGGTGTGAGCTGAACTAATAAAAGGGCGCACTCTCATTCCTTTTTCACTTCGTTTTAAAATGTTCTCCCAGACCGGCATCTGGGGTTCCTAATTCGTTTAGGTTCGATTGCTCCGGCAGTAATCGTGCTAACCCGTCGCCTCTACCGACTCCTCTCCACGGGACGCGCCGACCGGAAGAGACTTTGGATCCGTATCAGAATAGAGCAGACAGGTGCAGAGGCACAGACACAAAAATTCAGCAATGCATTACATATCTATTTAAAAAATAACATTCAGCAAATTATATGAATATTAAATACAGGCATAATAACCAATCACAACGATAATGATAATAATAATAATAATGATAATAGTAAGCTATTAATATAATAATACAAATAATAAGGAAATTATAAGTAAATAAAAAGGCTAATACCGGTAACCCCAAAATAGTTTTTTTTAAACCTACATTAAGCAGAAAGACTAAAACTGAGAAGGCCAATGGTCATCCTGCATACTGCCTTGGTGACCGAGCCGATACCATTTGTTTCTAAACAGTTGTTGGTAACATTTGTTTGTATTTTAGTGTTGAACTATGCTCATTCATTTCAAGCGTTTTGAAATACCCCTCATCGTTTATTTATTCTAAAAGCACTCCCCGCTCAAATCCCTCGCGCCACTGTTTAAAATGATATTTTTTTCATTTCTCCGTTACTTGCTTTTTACTGCTTTTGAAAAAGAAGAATAGCTGGAAGGAGTGAAGTTGCTTGTCAGTATGGTAAATTGAGGAGGTGTGTGTGTTTTTTCCTCATATTTACTTTCTTTCTTCTCGCTCTTTCTCTCTCTGTCTCTGTCGGGGGAATTGTTCTCAATGTCCACAAACACATCGCAAATACCCGCCGGCCCCAACAGCATCGATTTCTAATTAGACGCCAGGATAATCGTTGGAGAAAGAGATGAAAAAAGGAAAGAGGAATAGCGAGACGGGCTAAATAAATATATAAACGAATTAGACGCGGGACTAATTGAATGAATATGAGCATTAAGAAATAAAGAATGTTGGATTTATATATAGCTCGCCAGTTAGATAACAAAATGCTTGATGGACTAAGGAAATATCATGAAGGGGTAACAACCAAAGGACCAATTGTAATAGTGACAGGATGACAACAAAGTATCTTTAATAACGGGGTTCACTTATATGTCTTCATGGCGCTCTACATACAAAAAAACTAGCTATGGTAAAACATGTGAACCCTGAAAATGACTGGTCGGGATAAAGAACACCGTGGTTACAATGACATGTAGTTAAACCACCCCAACCCATACAGTGGAAGAAGCATGACATCAAACATACACTATATGATAATGGTAGCTATTTATTTCCAAATCACCCAAGATATTTGATATCGATTCAAGGGCACTTGGCAAATAAGTCCACGAGTCATGCCAACTGCCGTTACTGTTCCCTACTTGACACAAGCCCATGTTGTGCACATGTTGGAAAACGAAAAGGATATGTACTACAGCCCAACCTCGGTGCAACACTGGAGCACTGGCCCTCAACAGTGGCACTTTCACCCATTCAATACACTTCCTTGGATACCAAAATGAACAGTGACAACTGTCCATAACTGGTACAAGGTCATACAGAACATAAATGATTCAGATTACACATAAACAATGCCGATGCCATGTAAATTATAGAAAATACCCATAACAAGAGGTATTGGGTAAACTTAGTTGTTTAGTTCATAATGGTTCATATGAAAAGGCAACATGGGAAACTAAACCTGGACCTAAAGGCACAACTATTGAACATCAAGAACTTCTGTCTTCCATAAACCTGTCTCATCTTCCCACTACATCTTCCGCTCCCTCCCTCCCTAGTTCATTCACTCTCTCCTGCTCTTGACAGTGTGACAAGGGGTTAGTCGAAGGGCTCAGGTAGCTCGTTTACTTTAATTAGCGTTTCATCATCTGCAGAGCAGCTCCCTACTCTTCAACACGTACTCGTTCATGCTGCTCCCTCTCTCATCCTGTTTTCTATCCATTCATCCCTCCCTCCCTCCCTCCCTCCCTCCCTCCCTCCCTCATTTTACATCTTCTGTCATAGCTCTTTCCCCCCCTCTCCCTCCTGTTCTTTCTTATCTTCCATCTCCTGCTCACTCAGGCATACAGTAATATTTCAAGCACACATCCAGTACCCATTCTTTTCCTTCATCTGTCCTCTGTCTCCTCTCTTTCTCCTCTATTTAGCTCTCTTTTCCTCCGAGTGCCCCCTCTCCATCATCAACCTCCATGATCACCTTGTTCTCTATCTTTCCTCGGTTTCCCCCTTTCCTCTTTCTCTCTCTCTATCTCCCTCCTTCCCTCTCTCCTCCGTCCGCTCCCTGTGTCATAATGATGGTGATTAAGTACAGAATTACATAGAGGGCCAAAGCAGTGAGTGCCCTGCCCCAAACATCAACACAGACCATTAATCTCTCTGCCACTACCTCCCAACTCTGTCTAACACACTCCCTCCTTCTGCCCAAGTCCTCTCTCTTTCTCTCCCTCTGTCTGTCTCCATACATCCCCCCTCTTCTTCACCTGCTGTATCACTCCTCTCCTCCTTTATTTCAAGTTGCCTCTTCGTTTCCTGTATTCTTTTCTACTTTTTTTTTCTAAATCCTAGGCTATTACTCCTTCATTTAATTCGCAGCCCATCCATATCCCTCTCGTGTCCATTATTTCATAGTAAAACATTGTGTGACAAATGTTGAGATTTGTTGCAATGCAAACAATATCTAGATTCTAACAGACCTTTTAAAATTCGTAAAGATTTCGATCTAAAAAAGTATGAGAGAGGGAAAGTGTTTTTTCTTTTTTTCAGAAAGAGAGTCGGACAGTAATGGACCGTTGTTAGTTGTTCATTTCTTTCTGTCTTCAACCGGATTGGCCGCAGCCGGTTTGGGCTATCCGTTTGTTCTTAGTTCTTAGTCTTGTCTCATTACCGCAGCTTTTGCAAAAGCGAAACCGCGGGTTGAACTCCCCCCAGAACCGTGCAGACAGGTGCTTTTCCTCTTCATTACCCCCCCCCCCCCCCCCCCCCCCCCTTCCATCGCCTCCTGTCTCTACGCCCTGACTCGATCGAAAGTAGCACTCTACAGATGAATACGAAGGGAAATTTGAATAGCCTACATGTCTGAATGTTGAAATAACAAGCTCATAACATCAGTGAGCTATATCAATTATTTAACGGATACAAAAATAGTGGTAACATTTAGTTTTTTTGTGTGTGTTTGATTTATAGGCATGATGTTTGATAAGTAGCCTACTGAAAAGTATTTAGTCAACGAATCATGTGCATTTTCACCATTTATGAATAAATGTTCTCCATTTTGACATTATTATTATTATTGTTATTATTATCATTATTACTGTTATTAATAGTAGTAGTAGTAGTAGTAGTAGTAGTAATAATAATAATAATTCTTATTACTGTTATTATTATAGGCCAACCCCTAATTTATTTTCGTTCCTTGTCTGCCTAGTGATGGTTAAGCTCTTCAGTTATTCTATGGACAATATTACAAGCATAAATGTGTTTGCTTCTTGGTTAAATTTTACTGGCCTGGATTACAATGACATGTACAATTCGTAATTCTATCGAAACAGTAGCCTAGAAAAACGACCATGGGAAGATCAAATTGGATACATTATAATTGGTAGGCTAAAGAAACGCAAGTATTAATCTTGGGAAATTGTTTCTTAAAACTTTCTTAATTTAAAAGCAATTGAAAAATTCACCAGCTGAATATCCACATAAGTGATGCCATTGAACGAGACCGTGTGCCTCAAAAAACAACCTCAAAGTAAAGTAGCCTACCGGAAGAGAAGGGGTGTGGTCTGAGACAAGTATAGGGGTTCTAGACACAGCGTGAAGCACGATGATAGTTTAAACTGTTTAAAACACTTACAGTGGTTACTGGATTTACAGCCTTGTGGGGTTGAGAACGTGATCAAACCCGCCATACCCGTGGGGAACCGAGAGGTGGGAGCTCCCATACAAATTGATAAAAGTAAGAGAACGAAAGCAGAGCTACGCTGTCCTCACAATTCACAATACACTTACTAAAGAATATTCCATTTGAGACCCCCCGGCAAACTAGGACTGCAGTGCTATGAGATGGGAGTTGTAGTTTTAGGGTCATCGTGATTCAACCTGGACACTCTCTAAATGGACTTCAATATATGGCAATAAGACAAACTCGTTGATGAACATGGAAAGCGATAAGACAAACTCGTTGATGAACATGGAAAGCGATAAGACAAACTCGTTGATGAACATGGAAAGCGATAAGACAAACTCGTTGATGAACATGGAAAGCGATAAGACAAACTCGTTGATGAACATGGAAAGCGATAAGACAAACTCGTTGATGAACATGGAAAGCGATAAGACAAACTCGTTGATGAACATGGAAAGCGATAAGACAAACTCGTTGATGAACATGGAAAGCGATAAGACAAACTCGTTGATGAACATGGAAAGCGATAAGACAAACTCGTTGATGAACATGGAAAGCGATAAGACAAACTCGTTGATGAACATGGAAAGCGATAAGACAAACTCGTTGATGAACATGGAAAGCGTGTAATATAAAAATGACGACATGTGTATTCATAACGGCAATAAATGATGAAACAGCGTGAACAGTAAAAAAAAAACATGGAAACACAATCAATGTTGTGGAGAGCTGAAAGTCCTAATACAATCACGATGTATAATACCCAGATCATCACTATCAAAATGAATCTAGTACCATTCATCATATTGATAATCCTATCATGGAAGACAAATCATTCATTTCTACATTGCATATTCATTCATCGATATCCGCAAAGAAATTAAACCTCTCTCAGAAGTCATTTTGATAGCTATAGGTATGATAGCCTTTCCTTCTCTCAGTGCACTACTGACTATTCATTGACCAACTGGCTTTGTGTCTGGCTGTGGGTGTGGTGTAACTGAGTGTGTTTGTGTAACTGTGTGTATTGGTGTAACTGTGTGTGTTGGTGTAACTAAGTGTGTTTGTGCAACAGAGTACGTTTGTGTAACTGTGTGAGTGTGTTGGTGTAACTAAGTGTGTTTGTGTAATTGTGTGTGTATTGGTGTAACTGAGTGTGGTTGTGTAACTGAGTGTGTTTGTGTAACTGAGTGTGTTTGTGTAACTGAGTGTGTTTGTGTAACTGTGTGTGTTTGTGTAACTGTGTGTGTTTAACCCTGTCCCTCTGAACTCCTATGTGACTGTGGCTCCTCTCTGTACTGATTCCTCTCAGAACTCTTTGTTTCCAGTGAAATCAGAAGACCTTTACTACTCACACACACACACACACACACACAGCATGCCCGCCAGCCTGGCCCCCGTCGGCCCTCGCCTCTGTGCGTGTCAAATGGAATCTCCACCTCAGTGCGTAGTACACCTGCTGTGCCGGCGTATAATACGCTGCATACAGTGAGCCTCGATGACGGATTACTGAATTAGACCAATAATGACAACTGACACTTCTGTTACCGCTCCCTGAGCCACCGGAGAGAGCAGGAGAGAGAGGTAAATAAAGAGCAGAGAGGGAGAAATACACAGACAGAGGGAGAGAGAGAGAGGACAGAGAGAGAGAAATAAATAACACACACACAGGGAAAGGGAATGAAAGACAGAATGAAACAGGAACAGAGGAAGTCACGGATGGATTTGGGATTCTATTTCTGTGTTGTTCAGTAAAATAAATAAGTTATGGCTCGTTCCAGGGGAACTCTCCTCCCGCTGTCTCGCACTCACCCGTCCTCCCCCCAAACCTGCCTGCCATTTGTAGAGGAGGGGGTGAGGCAAGAGTTGTCCCATACTGCAGGGCTGGAGTCAATTACATTTGAATTCAGTCAGTTCAAATGAGATACATTGAAATCCAAATTATGAATTGAAAAGTGAGAGAGACAAAATGAAAAATTGATGATCCATTAAATGAATTTCAATACTTATTTTGAATTGACTGAATCCAGAAGAAATGGATCTAAACGGGGCCTGTCCTGTCTGAAAGCATGAGCTGTCATAACTCAGAATACCCCTTCAATAAAGCTCTAATGTCTTTAGAAATAGTTCAAGAGTGCACCTAGTAGGCTTCCGCTCCAACCCCATAGAGTGCAGGATGCCAACCCCCCATAGCTCCCCACGCCCAGCCCCACGCCCAGCCCCACGCCCAGCCCCACGCCCAGCCCCACGCCCAGCCCCACGCCCAGCCCCACGCCCAGCCCCACGCCCAGCCCCACGCCCAGCCCCACGCCCAGCCCACTCTTAAAGGGAGTGCTCCTAATCTCAGCTTGTTACCAGTATAAAAGACACCTGTCCACAGAAGCAATCAATCAATCAGATTCCAAACTCTCCACCATGGCCAAGACCAAAGAGCTCTCCAAGGATGTCAGGGACAAGATTGTAGACCTACACAAGGCTGGAATGGGCTGCAAGACCATCGCCAAGCAGCTTGGTGAGAAGGTGACAACAGTTGGTGCGATTATTCGCAAATGGAAGAAACACAAAATAACTGTCAATCTCCCCCAGCCTGGGGCTCCATGCAAGATCTCACCTCGTGGAGTTGCAATGATCATGAGAACGGTGAGGAATCAGCCCAGAACTACACGGGAGGATATTGTCAATGATCTCAAGGCAGCTGGACAACTTCACCGCATCAAAGGGAAGATGGACGGGGCCATGTACCGTCAAATCTTGGGTGAGAACCTCCTTCCCTCAGCCAGGGCATTGAAAATGGGTCGTGGATGGGTATTCCAGCATGACAATGACCCAAAACACATGGCCAAGGCAACAAAGGAGTGGCTCAAGAAGAAGCACATTAAGGTCCTGGAGTGGCCTAGCCAGTCTCCAGACCTTAATCCCATAGAAAATCTGTGGAGGGAGCTGAAGGTTCGAGTTGCCAAACGTCAGCCTCGAAACCTTAATGACTTGGAGAAGATTTTCAAAGAGGTGTGGGACAAAATCCCTCCTGAGATGTGTGCAAACCTGGTGGCCAACTACAAGAAACGTCTGACCTCTGTGATTGCAAAGGGTTTTGCCACCAAGTACTAAGTCATGTTTTGCAGAGGGGTCAAATACTTATTTCCCTCATTAAAATGCACATCAATTTATAACATTTTTTACATGCATTTTTCTGGATTTTTTTGTTGTTATTCTGTCTCTCACTGTTCAAATAAACCTACCATTAAAATTATAGACTGATAATTTCTTTGTCAGTGGGCAAACGTACAAAATTAGCAGGGGATAAAATACTTTATTCCCTCACTTTACCTGCTGGAACGCGTGCTACGGGTGGGTGCAGCTATGGTGACCAGCAAGCAGAGATAAGGCCTAGCAGGGTCTTGTAGATGACCTGGAGCCAGTTGGTTTGGCGACGAGTATGAAGCGAGGGCCAGCCAACGAGAGCGTACAGGTCGCAGTGGTGGGTAGTATATGGGGCTTTGGTGACAAAATGAATGCCACTGTGATAGACTGCATTCATTTTGTTGAGTATGGTGTTGGAGGCTATTTTGTAAATGACATCACCAAAGTCGAGGATCGTTAAGATGGTCAGTTTTACGAGGGTATGTTTGGTAGCATGAGTGAAGGATGCTTTTTTTGCGAACTAGGAAGCCAATTCTAGATTTAACTTTGGATTGGAGATGATTTATGTGAGTCTGGAAGGAGAGTTTACAGTCTAACCAGACACCTAGGTATTTGAAGTTGTCCACATATTCTAAGTCAGAACCGTCCAGAGTAGTGATGCTGGACGGGCGGGCAGGTGCAGGCAGCGATCGGTTGAAGAGCATGCATTTAGTTTCACTTGTATTTAAGAGCAGTTGGAGGCCATGGGAGGAGAGTTGTATGGCATTGAAGCTCATCTGGAGGGTTGTTAACACAGTGTCCAAAGAAGGGCCAGAAGTATACAGAATGGTGTCGTCTGCGTAGAGGTGGATCAGAGACTCAACAGCAGCAAGAGCGACATCATTGATATATACAGAGAAGAGAGTCGGCCCAAGAATTAAACCCTGTGGCACCCCCATAGAGACTGCCAGAGGCCCGGACAACAGGCCCTCAGATTTGACACACTGAACTATGTCCGAAATGTAGTTGGTGAACCAGGCGAGGCAATCATTTGAGAAACCAAGGCTGTTGAGTCTGCTAATGCAGAACGCCACAGGATGTTTTTGTGTTGGTTAAGGGCAGTCAGGTCTGGAGAGAACCAAGGGCTATATCTGTTCCTGCTTCTAAATTTCTTGAATGGGGCATGATTATTTAAGATAGTGAGGAAGGCATTTTTTTAAATAACCAGGCATCCTCTACTGATGGGATGAGGTCGATATCCTTCCAGGATACCCGGGCCAGGTCGACTAGAAAGGCCTGCTCGCTGAAGTATTTCAGGGACAGGAAATGTATACTACATAAATGTATACTACACCTTGGAACACTACACTGTTCATTCGGTTATCCCTCTCCCCTGCAGACTCTCGTAATAATACTGTGTCATCATTGTGGGACACAGACCTGGAGAATTTACAGAGGCAACTGAATGTGTGTTCAAGTTAGTGTCCCTCTGGTTATTTTTCATGTATAAATCCTCACGGGATTAAAACCTTCACATAGCCTGTGAATCTGTGTGGGAACTACACAGAGAGATAGGAGAGATATAAAGCAATGTGCTGGTCTGAGAGAAATGAGATTACTCAACTGGGACTGAGAGAGAGACAGAAAGACAGAGAGAGAGAGAGAGAAAGAGAGAGAGAGAGAGAGAGGGAGCTGAAGAGAAACAGAGAGTGAGAGAGCTGGAAGGAGACAGCAAGGGAGCAAAAGGGGAGCACAGAGGAAGGAAGACAGAAAGATATATTGACAAAGCCTACATATACACATTAAGTCACCCTGTGTGGCCTGCCTGCTCCCCGTATTTTAAAGGAGCGCTCTGTGCTGGCGGAACAAGAAGACAGGCCAGTTCCTCCATTGAAAAAAATGTCTGTCTCTTGCCCCCTCCCTCCCTATAACTCCTGTTTTCGGTCTATCCCCCTCGATATCATCCTGTCACCTCTCTCGCTTTTCTTCCCTCATCCCCTATTTTCCCCTACGCTCCATTTGATAGGTTTTCTATGTCCACCACTCCTGTCATGTATCTTTCTGTCGCTCTCTTAATCCCTCTCGTTTTCTCTCCTTGTTCCCTATGCCTCCATTTCTCTTCCTCTCCTCCTGTCCAATTTTCCACTCTCTCCCATTTCCCCCTGCTTTTCTCCATTTCCCCTTCTCTTCCACATTCATTTCCTCCATTCTTGTCATATTATTCATCTCTCTATCCATGCCGTGCTATTCATCCTTTTCTACTACCCCCCACCCCCATCTCTCTTCTTACACTTCTCACCTTTATTTCCTTTTACTTTCCTTCTCTCTTTTCAATCCATTTGTTAGGCTACTCCATCTCTCTATCAATCTACCTCCACATCATTAACACAGACTTATCCTAACCTTTTCACTTCTGCCCTTTATCCTTCTCTTACTCACTTCATCCATCTCCCTAAATACATAATTTCCCATTAGGTCACTGCTCTCACAATCTTCAGAATGTTTTTTGTCTCGTTGTAGGCATTTTCATTTCATTTTTTTTGTCCATTCACTGTTTACACACTTTTCTTCGACACTGTTTCCTTCTTTCCCTCCCTCTCCCCCTCTCTCTCTCTTTCTTTGCATTCCACAAACGCCTCCCTCTCTCATCCGCAGCCCAAACAGAGAGCCCCAAGTGTCGGAATCAATTAGGAGTGAGCGCCGTCACGGCCGCTCTTTCACGAAGGTAAATATTAAACTGCAAGGAGCGCCGGGGAGGTAGAGAGGGAGAAAGAGGGGAGAGGGAGCCCTCCGTCCCTAATCCACCGCATCGATCAGCCGGGGATGAGGGTAATATATTATTTTGACAAGATACGATCCTCCGACGCGCACCGCTATCCCCGGCGATCGATTTCTTTTCTCTCCTTTTTTCTTCTATTTTTTCCCCTCAGCAAGAGGGACAGTGTGTTGTTGAGAGTCCCTGCATGTACATGTGCGCCCAAGTGTGGATGGGTGACAATGTGAACAACATTAGGAAATGTGTGGAGGTTAGTGGCTGGTTTCTCCTTATAAACCTTTATTGAGACGTGGTTGTGCATCTATTTACAATAACAACAAATATATATTATGAAATAGTTTGAACGGGAATGAGTGAAAAACGCTAGTTTCCATATGGGCAAGTTAACGGGAACATAAACTGAGATTCTACAAAAAAAACCTGCCAACTTCCTCCAACAATCCTGTCGTTTTAGTTAAATTCTATTAAACAAAAACACTATTGTAACATTATTTTACACCACGCGGGTATTTACAGTACATCCTAACCTACGCCGGGGTTACAGTTAGTCAATTGGGCCAAAACTGACCTATAGTAAAGTTAAGTGTCCTCCCCCTATATTCCCCTCTGCTCCCGCGCCTCCCCTCTATATCGCTTTGTAAACTGTGTCTAAATGCTAAATTCCCGGATCAATTTTTTTCATTCAATCGCTCCCCATCCCCTCGCTCCCTCTGCCCCTGCTTCTGTCCCCTGAAATGGTGTGAAGTATTGTGTCCTCGTGTTGTGATGTAGTGTGTCCTGTCGACTGTGTGTGTGTGTTTGAGGGTTTGTGCGTGCGTGCACGTGCGTGTATGTGCGTTTGCCAGGCCAAGACTAAGATTCAGAAACTCACAATGTAAAGACAGAAAATAATAATATACATAACAAATCAACTGCTTTTTGGCTCAACATTATATTCATGTCATGGAGACCATATGTAATAAATCAACCTACAACAGGAGGTCCAAAAGAGTAAAGACAGAACCCTCCCTATACAACAGAATGGTGCCATATAGTGAAGGTTGTACAAGAAGAGTACACATGTATCTGTTTTCCTAAATAGAACCAGCTGCAGCCCATAGGGCCACAGTGCTTTCATTTCCCATGCATGGTCTCTGTTGCCTATATGTCCCTCAGTCAGATCTCCTCATGTATAGTCACTGTCTGCCAACACACACAACACAACAACCAGTATGGACCACCTCCACCCCACAACTCTCTCTCTCTCTCCCTCACTCTCACTTTTCCTCTTTCTATTTCTCTTTCGTTCTGTCCTCTATCCCTCTTTTTATTGTGCCATTTTCTGCCACTTTGGTCCAAGAAAAGGAGGCAGTAATGCAATCTCTCCCCCTCTCCGCCCCCTGCTGTGAGGGAGAGTAGTTTGGCCTGTGTGCTGGCCCAGGGAGAAGGGGGCCAGGGAGAAGGGGGAGAGACAGGGTCAAGGTGAGCTCTAATACACTATTGATCCGCCCCAATTGAAAACCTGATGGAAATTTTACCCCCCTCTCTGTTTTTCTTCCCTCTCTCTCGCTCTCTTCCTCCACTCTCTCCCTCTCTCCCTCTGTCTCTATTTCTCTCCCGCCCTTCTCTTTCTCTTATGTCTTTTTTTCTTCCTGTGTGTATCCTCTTCTGTGTCCTTGTCTTCCTCTTTTCGGTGTCTCCATCCCTGTTTCTCTTGGCTTAATTTCTCTTTCAGCCACTGACGGCGCTCTCTTGTTATCTCTCTATCGCTTGCTCTCTTTCACCATCTACGTCTCTCTAACTCCACCCCCCCCCCTCTCTCCATCCCTCTCTCTCCTCTCTTTGGTTCCATGCTTTTCAAACCATGTCTCTGATCATTTCCTGTCCTTTTGTCTCCTTTCTGTATCTTCCTGGATCCCTCACTCTGACCTTTCCTCTGTTTCCCTGTATATCCTTTCCTATTTCTCTCTCCCTCTTCCTTCCCCGTTCTCTCTCATCCTCACTCCCTCTTTCACTCTGTGTCAGATGCTCCGTTTCAGTCTAGACTAGTGCATATTGATTCCTACAGCTGCTGCATGCAGTGTACAGGTTAGGGAGACCTCTGCTACAGTGTATTAAACGCCACAAATGGTTTGGAGACAGGGCTGGGGACACGCCTCCCCTGCAAGAGCCAGTCAATACAACCTCCCTCTGTCAACACAGGCCAAATGTAATGCTCTCTCTATCTGGGGTATCCAGTGGCGTGTATTTGTGGATGCCAAGGGAAGCCAGGCTTCCCCAAAAAAGAAAAAACATACAAAATAATAATTTATCTTTCATCTCGCTGTGTTGCATACATTTCCTTCAATTCGCAAGAGGCTGGATGTATCTCACCAGAGAAAGCATCTGAGCAAACAAAACAGCACTCCTCTGTCTCAGTATGTGTAGCATATCTATCTGATGCTGTCTGGTCAGAAAGAGTATGACATTGTAACAAGAAAGGGAAGCCAGTAAGCCTTGATAAAAAATATATAAAATATCAGCCAACCAGCGTTTAGCTAAACTAACTGTGAATGGTCCTGGTGCACCAGAAAAAAAAGTGGCAAGGGAATTATTATTATTTTATTTAACCTTTCTTTAGCTAGGCAAGTCAGTTAAGAACAAATTCTTATTTATAATGACAGCCTACCCCAGCCAAACCTGGCCAATTGCGCGCCGCCCTATGGGACTCCCAATCTATGGGACTCCCAATCATGGCCGGATGTGATACAGCCGGTACTGTGATACAGCCAGGGTCTGTAGTGACGCCTCTTGCACTGAGATGCAGTGCCTTAGACCGTATTTACAGTTAAAAGTTGAATTGTTGCATCTCATTGTGTTGTTGTTCTCTGGTGGCTAGATAGCTAGCTAAAACCGACCCTTTCCTAAATTAGCCATGGATGGAGATATGGATTTAGACTTGTGGTTTTACTTAAATTCTCCATACTGGCTAATGATTATAACGGTGATTCTGATCCAACCATAAATTCATACATTGCACCCCTGGCCTGAGAGGATGGAAATTCAACATGTAACTAGATGTTGTATGCTAATGTTAACTAGCTGGCCTGCCACATCGTAGCCCATGGAAGGAAGTTAGGCTAGTAAGCAAGTATTTTAGCCAGGTAGCCTAGAACAACAACAATTAAAGCGTGTACTGTATGACAGTCATAGACCATTTAGGCAACATGAAAGAGGAGGATGGCATTGGTGTTTCTCTACAAGTAGGGTCAGTCAACATGATTTTTTTCTACTTGCACACACACAGAGAGAGAGAGAGAGAGAAATCAGTACCATGGACAGCCACATGATATTTAGCTTATGTTGATTGGACTAAATTGTTTTTGGTATCTTTTAGTTGTAACTATATTAGATTAAGCATAGGTGATTTGATAATGTTGACATGTTGAAGTTGAAATGGTGCTGGAATAGTGGAGGCTCCTGTTTTCTTTGGGACCTGCAGTAACTCTCCGGTGTTCTAAATCAATAGTTGTTTAGTAGTCCAAAAATGTGGGAAACGTTACCTTGCTTGACCATGCTGTAGGTCATGTAACTTTGTTACATGCAATTAGTTTCGTGGACCTCACCAGACAGATGCTGCTCTCTTGTTTTGTGATGAGACAATTGTGTGGTTGAATTTATTCTGCCACTGTGTCTTCTTATTGTCTCGGCCTTGGGCCTATATTGTATATCACGGTGTCAAAGCACATGAACTCACGGGTTATAGAGCAAACAACACAATTATCACAACATATAGGTTGTAATATTACTTTTTTTCTGGATTGGCTTCTCCAGTGATTTGACCCACGCACTGCTACTGGGGGAATCAGACATGGACTTGGCCCGTAGGATAGAATGTATACCCATAGAATGGGAATGAGAACCCTGCATATCTCAATGCGCTGGCCATTCTGTGGAGCCCTAATGGTGTGTTACGGTTGTTTTAAGGATGGTAAATAATGGTACAACTTCATTTAAATCTCAAACATCATGCAACCCAATTCAAGCCAACAACTTTCTCATTAAGACTGTGAGTAAACACCAGTTACAGTAGATAGACACAACGAGAAAAAGGAACCGAGCAATACAGATCATCTCAAACCCAACCGTTTACCCTACTTAGCAACCCTGTTCTCTCTCTCTCTCTCTCTCTCTCTCTCCCTCTCTCTGCAGAGCTGGCTCCTATCTGAGGTGTGCTGAGTGAGAGATAAAGCGTGAGTGTGCATCTATGTGTCTGTGTGTGTGTGTGATTTATGTTCTGTTGTGTATATGTCAGACGGGAGAGCTATCAGGACCACAATCTCCCAATAGACGCACCAATGCTACAGGGACGACGGGGCCCTCTGTCCACCCCAGGACCCCGATACACATCTGGAACAACACAACCCAGAGAGCAGAGCACGACGGCTGGGGGCTGAGGGTGGAGAGGGGGAAGGAGGAAGGAGGAAGGAGAGGGGGAAAAGGGCCTGCATTTCATCTATATGTACCAGAGTTACCCTCCTCTCTCCTCTCCTCTTTCTCACCTTCAGTAGAAAGAGATTGCCCCTCCACCTCCTACAGTCTACATCACTGTATTAGATGGATGTCAGGTATGCGTATATGGCTGTAAGGGAGTCAGGTGCAGGAGAGCAGATATTGGGTAGCCAACGGAGCCTTTTATTTAGGCGAACCAAAAGCACAGGGCAAAGTGAACACGAAATAACAATACGGGTTAACATAACCCAGCGCAACAGACTAACGTGCAAATAACATGAAACAGAATAAACAATACCACACAAAGACATAGGGGAAACAGAGGGTTAAATACACAACACATAATGAGGGAAATGAGAACCAGGTGTGTGGGAAAACAAGACAAGACAAATGGAAAATGGATCGGCGATGGCTAGAAGACCGGCGACGTCGACCGCCGAGCACCGCTCGAACAAGGAGAGGCATCGACTTCGGCAGAAGTCGTGACAATGGAAGACCGGGATTCAACGTATGCAGAGGTTACCGTGAATGCGGTCTCTGCTTACGCAGGGACATTACCTTTACAACGTGCATTGAGGACAAAACGTGATCGGGTTGAATCCCGGCCTACGTCTACCGCCTGTTTACAAGGTCATAGTTTTGATTATAGCTGACTATTGAGAATAGAGCTGTATTATGTGGAGTGTGGTGGTTCCCACCTACCACCTCTCATTCTCCTCCCTCCCTTTCTCTCTCTCTGATTCCCCCTCCTCTCTAGGAAGGAATCAGTCTCACCTTAATTGCTGTTAAATCGGATTAATGACTGACCCAGGACATGTTGACTTAACGATCTCTCCTAGTAAATCTCCCCTCTTCCCGTACATCACTTGTATACACTCGTCTTCATCCTCGCTCTCTCTGAGTCACTCTGTCTGTCTGTGTCACCCATCTTACCTCACCCACCTCGTCTCTCTCTGTCTGAGTCACCCATCTTACCCCACCCACCTCATCTCTCTCTGTCTGTGTCACCCATCTTACCTCACCCACCTCATCTCTCTCTGTCTGAGTCCCCCATCTTACCCCACCCACCTCATCTCTCTCTGTCTGAGTCCCCCATCTTACCCCACTCACCTCATCTCTCTGTCTGAGTCCCCCATCTTACCCCACCCACCTCATCTCTCTCTGTCTGAGTCCCCCATCTTACCCCACCCACCTCATCTCTCTCTGTCTGAGTCCCCCATCTTACCCCACCCACCTCATCTCTCTCTGTCTGAGTCCCCCATCTTACCCCACCCATCTCATCTCTCTCTGTCTGAGTCCCCCATCTTACCCCACCCACCTCATCTCTCTCTGTCTGAGTCCCCCATCTTACCCCACCCACCTCATCTCTCTCTGTCTGAGTCCCCCATCTTACCCCACCCACCTCATCTCTCTCTGTCTGAGTCCCCCATCTTACCCCACCCACCTCATCTCTCTCTGTCTGAGTCCCCCATCTTACCCCACCCACCTCATCTCTCTCTGTCTGAGTCCCCCATCTTACCCCACCCACCTCATCTCTCTCTGTCTGAGTCCCCCATCTTACCCCACCCACCTCATCTCTCTCTGTCTGAGTCCCCCATCTTACCCCACCCACCTCATCTCTCTCTGTCTGAGTCCCCCATCTTACCCCACCCACCTCATCTCTCTCTGTCTGAGTCCCCCATCTTACCCCACCCACCTCATCTCTCTCTGTCTGAGTCCCCCATCTTACCCCACCCACCTCATCTCTCTCTGTCTGAGTCCCCCATCTTACCCCACCCACCTCATCTCTCTCTGTCTGAGTCCCCCATCTTACCCCACCCACCTCATCTCTCTCTGTCTGAGTCCCCCATCTTGCCCCACCCACCTCATCTCTCTGTGTCTGTCCCCCATCTTACCCCACCCACCTCATCTCTCTCTGTCTGAGTCCCCCATCTTACCCCACCCACCTCATCTCTCTCTGTCTGAGTCCCCCATCTTACCCCACCCACCTCATCTCTCTCTGTCTGAGTCCCCCATCTTACCCCACCCACCTCACCTCTCTCTGTCTGAGTCCCCCATCTTACCCCACCCACCTCATCTCTCTCTGTCTGAGTCCCCCATCTTACCCCACCCACCTCATCTCTCTCTGTCTGAGTCCCCCATCTTACCCCACCCACCTCATCTCTCTCTGTCTGAGTCCCCCATCTTACCCCACCCACCTCATCTCTCTCTGTCTGAGTCCCCCATCTTACCCCACCCACCTCATCTCTCTCTGTCTGAGTCCCCCATCTTACCCCACCCACCTCACCTCTCTCTGTCTGAGTCCCCCATCTTACCCCACCCACCTCATCTCTCTCTGTCTGAGTCCCCCATCTTACCCCACCCACCTCATCTCTCTCTGTCTGAGTCCCCCATCTTGCCCCACTCACCTCATCTCTCTCTGTCTGAGTCCCCCATCTTACCCCACCCACCTCATCTCTCTCTGTCTGAGTCCCCCATCTTACCCCACTCACCTCATCTCTCTGTCTGAGTCCCCCATCTTACCCCACCCACCTCATCTCTCTCTGTCTGAGTCCCCCATCTTACCCCACCCACCTCATCTCTCTCTGTCTGAGTCCCCCATCTTACCCCACCCACCTCATCTCTCTCTGTCTGAGTCCCCCATCTTACCCCACCCACCTCATCTCTCTCTGTCTGAGTCCCCCATCTTACCCCACCCACCTCATCTCTCTCTGTCTGAGTCCCCCATCTTACCCCACTCACCTCATCTCTCTCTGTCTGAGTCCCCCATCTTACCCCACCCACCTCATCTCTCTGTCTGAGTCCCCCATCTTACCCCACTCACCTCATCTCTCTCTGTCTGAGTCCCCCATCTTACCCCACCCACCTCATCTCTCTCTGTCTGAGTCCCCCATCTTGCCCCACTCACCTCATCTCTCTCTGTCTGAGTCCCCCATCTTACCCCACCCACCTCATCTCTCTCTGTCTGAGTCCCCCATCTTACCCCACTCACCTCATCTCTCTCTGTCTGTGTCACCCATCTTACCTCACCCACCTCATCTCTCTCTGTCCGAGTCCCCCATCTTACCCCACTCACCTCATCTCTCTCTGTCTGAGTCCCCCATCTTACCCCACCCACCTCATCTCTCTCTGTCTGAGTCCCCCATCTTACCCCACCCACCTCATCTCTCTCTGTCTGAGTCCCCCATCTTACCCCACCCACCTCATCTCTCTCTGTCTGAGTCCCCCATCTTACCCCACCCACCTCATCTCTCTCTGTCTGAGTCCCCCATCTTACCCCACCCACCTCATCTCTCTCTGTCTGAGTCCCCCATCTTACCCCACCCACCTCATCTCTCTCTGTCTGAGTCCCCCATCTTACCCCACCCACCTCATCTCTCTCTGTCTGAGTCCCCCATCTTGCCCCACCCACCTCATCTCTCTCTGTCTGAGTCCCCCATCTTACCCCACCCACCTCATCTCTCTCTGTCTGAGTCCCCCATCTTACCCCACTCACCTCATTTTATCCACTCCTCTTTCTTTTCTTTCTTCCCCAGACACCCTTACCATTTCTTTTACACTCTTTACAGTTCTTGCCCACTGCTTCTTCTTGACAGTCGTTAATGTTTTGCCAGTTATGAGCTCTCTTTCCCTCTCTCCTTCTTTTTCTTTCTCTCTCACTGTCTCTCTGTCTTGCCTGCATGGCATGTTGGTGTGTGTGTGTGTGTGTGTGTGTGTGTGTGTGTGTGTGTGTGTGTGTGTGTGTGTGTGTGTGTGTGTGTGTGTTAGCACCCATCGATGTAGGCCTGTCATTGCCTCCTAAGTGCTTTGGCAATACTAGGGATCTGCTGTCATGCCAGTGCGACTAATCTCAATCGAATTACATTGAGCTCGTATTGAGACGGCGGGAAGGGACATGAGCGTGTGTCTGGATGCTCGGCCAAGCAGCTCCCTCAGTCACACACAGTAGCACAGTCTGGAAGTCAGTCTGTCTGGTGGATGGTCTGCCCTTTGTCTGTCTCTGTGTCCGTCCGTCCGTCTGTCTTTCTATCCACTGTCTCTTGTTCTTTCCTCTCCAACCATCTGTCTTTCTATGCCATCTCTCAGTCTCTTACTGTATTATCTCCACCATCAGTCCATCTGTCTTTCTATGCCATCTCTCAGTCTCTCTTACTGTATTCTCTCCACCATCAGTCCATCTGTCTTTCTATGCCATCTCTCAGTCTCTCTTACTGTATTCTCTCCACCATCAGTCCATCTGTCTTCCTATGCCATCTCTCAGTCTCTCTTACTGTATTCTCTCCACCATCAGTCCATCTGTCTTCCTATGCCATCTCTCAGTCTCTCACTGTATTCTCTCCACCATCAGTCCATCTGTCTTCCTATGCCATCTCTGTCTCTCTTACTGTATTCTCTCCACCATCAGTCCATCTGTCTTTTTATGCCATCTCTCAGTCTCTTACTGTATTCTCTCCACCATCAGTCCATCTGTCTTTTTATGCCATCTCTCAGTCTCTCTTACTGTATTCTCTCCACCATCAGTCCATCTGTCTTTTTATGCCATCTCTCAGTCTCTTACTGTATTCTCTCCACCATCAGTCCATCTGTGTCAATGTCTGGATAGAAAGAGCAGTATGCATTTCACGCATAAGGATTATCCATTAGAAAAGTCCACCAAAGCATTAACGTTTTTTGACATCACTGTCAAAGCGATAATTATGACTCAGCGAAAGAAACCCCCTAAATAAAATGAACTTGGGTTGAGCAATTTCATTAAGTCCTTTCAAAGAGCAGAAGGTTAATCAACTGAGGCCATGCTATAGTTCAGACATTCTTCTCAAGGGCGTGAGGACAGAGAAAGTGGGTCCATTTCTAAACCACTGCCACTTTAAAAAAAAAAATGAAGAAAAGTCTCCGACTAGCTTGTGTTCTAAAACTCCTCTTTGTTGCTCGGTCTTATTGTTGGACTAACATCCTACTGCCCCATGAGTGCTTCAGAAATCTGCCAATCATACAAGGTTTGTTTTTCTCAACTTTACACAAGCTGCCAAAAATAAGGTCAAAACCATAACTGCTAAGTATACTCTTCCTGTCCAAATTAATCCAAGAAACATTTAGATGTCCATGTTGCTATGTCCATGTGGCTATGTCCATGTGGCTATGTCCATGTGGCTATGTCCATGATGCTATGTCCATGTGGCTATGTCCATGTGGCTATGTCCATGTGGCTGTGTCCATGTGGCTTTGTCCATGTGGCTGTGTCCATGTGGCTGTGTCCATGTGGCTGTGTCCATGTGGCTGTGTCCATGTGGCTATGTGGCTGTGTCCATGTGGCTTTGTCCATGTGGCTGTGTCCATGTGGCTGTGTCCATGTGGCTGTGTCCATGTGGCTGTGTCCATGTGGCTGTGTCCATGTGGCTATGTCCATGTGGCTATGTCCATGTGGCTATGTCCATGTTGCTATGTCCATGTTGCTATGTCCATGATGCTATGTCCATGTGGCTATGTCCATGATGCTATGTCCATGTGGCTATGTCCATGATGCTATGTCCATGTTGCGATGTCCATGTGGCTATGTCCATGTGGCTATGTCCATGTGGCTATGTCCATGTGGCTATGTCCATGATGCTATGTCCATGTGACTATGTCCATGTGGCTGTGTCCATGTGGCTGTGTCCATGTGGCTGTGTCCATGTGGCTGTGTCCATGTGGCTATGTCCATGATGCTATGTCCATGTTGCTGTGTCCATGTGGCTGTGTCCATGTGGCTGTGTCCATGTGGCTGTGTCCATGTGGCTATGTCCATGTGGCTATGTCCATGTGGCTATGTCCATGTGGCTATGTCCATGTTGCTATGTCCATGTGGCTATGTCCCTCCACTTACAACTTCAACGCCCATTTGGCTGTAACCCATTTACTTTCCTATTTTCTCTCTCTCCCTATATTTCCCCCCTCTCTCTCTCCCTATATCTCCCTCCCCGCTCTCTCTCTCCCTCCCTATATCTCCCCTCTCTCTCTCCCTATATCTCCCCCCTCTCTCTCTCCCTATATCTCCCGCCTCTCTCTCTATATCTCCCGCCTCTCTCTCTCCCTATCTCTCTCTCCCTATATCTCTCCCTCTCTCTCCCTCCCTATATCTCCCCCTCTCTCTCTCCCTATATCTCTCCCTCCCTATATCTCTCCCTCCCTATATCTCCCCCCTCTCTCTCTCCCTATATCTCCCCCCTATCTCTATCCCTATATTTCTCCCTCTCTCTCTCCCTCTCTCTCTCTCTCCCTATATCTCCCCCTATCTCTCTCTCCCTATATCTCCCCCTATCTCTCTCTCCCCCCCTTTCTCTCTCTCTCTCTCCCCCTCTCTCCCTCTCTGTCTCTCTCTCCCTATGTCTCTCCGCCCTCTCTCTTTCTCTCCCTCTATCTCTCCCTCTTTCTCTCCCTCTCTTTCTCCCCCCTATATCTTTCCCTCTCTCTCTCCCTCCCCCTTTATCTCTCCCTCTCCCCCCTCTCTCTTCCTCTCCCTCTCTTTCTCTTTCTCTCCCTCTCTCTCTCTCCCTCTCTCTTTACATCCCTCCTTCCCTACCTCTCCCTCTCTTTCTGCCTCCCGCTTTCTCTCTCCCTCTCCTCCCCTCTTTCTTTGTCTCTGCCTCCCTCACTCGCTCTCTCCTCTTCCTCTCTTTCTCCAGTCAGGATTAAACATTTATCTCTGCGGTTCTCCTCTCCTTTGGCCCTAAACGCCGTGTGGATGATAAGAGTCGCTGGGATTTGTCAAATTGTGCGCCATCGATTAACTGACCTTTCACGCCTGCGAGTCTCTCAGCCACTCCACTAACTGCAGACAGGCCAGATAGAGAGATAGATGGATACATCTCACTGTTATTATTGTGTACAAGTTTGTAGTTACCAGGTGTGCCTGGAAGAGAGGACAGGGGTAGGGGGGCGAGGAGAAAGAGATGAGGGAAAGGGAGGGGGTAGAGGAGACAGGGGGGGTAGGAAGAGATAGACACAGGGAGAGGGACTGAATAGTCCTTCAATTGTCCTATAGGTGCAGTATGTATGGGGATAACTGTATGCATTAAAGAGAGGTTATAGGTATTTTGAGCTCTGCTACCCTAATTGCATTATACAATCAGGTCAAGAGAACTACGTTTTTCTCTTATAACATACGAAACAAAATGGCTTCGATATCTTGCTTTTATTCATTATTGAGCTTATCACTTTAGACAGACAGTGCTGATCAAAGCTCAAAGGACATTGTGAAACCCATTCAGTATGAGGTGCAGTCACATTGGTTCAATTATAATGAGAAAATCATTTTACTTTCGCTTTTTGCAATGCTTAGCTATAATGTTTTATTGACATGATAACACGTATTGTCAATAGGTCTATTTCGGTCATATAGTTTAATAGTAAAGCAACAAGTTGAAACATCAAAAACATGATTCCTTTTGGATAAACATTGGTAAATACATTCAGTTAGTGAGAGACAGTAGTCTTAATTGAAAAGCTAGAAGGGCTAATGTCATCAATGGAGCGGGCTGCCACCAACCTGGACTCCCGCGTCGCCCCGCCTCAGAGATGCACCTGAGGCCGAAGCCCGAATTCCAAACACCGCACTGAACTGGACCTCTCTGGGCTGCGCTGGTTCTGGACGGAGAGACGAGGGAAGTCCCGCGTCGCACTATAAGGGATGGTACACTAAAAAATAAATAGTTTCGTTCAACTTATTTGTTATTTAACCCATTTAAATAATACATGTATTTTAGTTAATAAACGAGATAAGGCTAATTCCATATGTAGCCTATTGTTGGCCCTATAACCACGTCCAACACCAACCCCACGTCATGTTGGCTATGAATTTGCCTCGTCATGGCCTAGTGCTTCCCCAAAAGAGAAGACACTCTTGGGGAAGAAATAATCAAACACACGACAAAGTGGAAGAGATTCGTGCTTTCTTCCAGTTGAACAGAACCGTCCCTGGGACTTGAGTTGTGTCCGGGAGGGCCACTTCAGCCTCTACATCACAGAAGAGCACAATGACAGGTGGAACCACTCCACCCATCCGATCAATCACCTTATTTACTCTTGACTGTCATGGCGAGAAGAGAGGAGAGGAGACTGAGATGAGACAGGGGTAGCCTACTGGCTCAGGCAACGAGTATTCCCTGGAATTGAATGCCGCGCATCATCACTGAAGTGGGCCTCCTAGCGTCTCATACACTATCGATGGGGCGCTTGCCTGCCTCTGTATTGACCGCACTAACTAGCTGCACTTTGATCATACCAAATTAGCTTCCAGATGCAAGACATTAAGGATAATAACGTTTTCATAAATCAAACCACACGGCGCTCATTTCCAAGTAGGCCTAGGCGTTTTACCCCGAATATTTGATGGCGCTATTAGCATTAGAACGTAGATTGTGGCTGAGAAGCAACATTCAACTACGAGGCTTTCAAAACACTGGTATCGAGCCTGAACTAAATGAGAAGGTGAATATCGGTGCCATGCATGGGCAAATGTTTGACCTTCAAAACTTGCTATAATTCTACAAATGCATTTCCTGAATTTAAATATATTATCCTTCCCCTTTGTGTATCCAAAGGTTCATATATGTGAAATGGCTCCTATATGTAAGATGTTACATATGGAAACATTATCAAGAGATTATCCAGAAATATCAGAGGAAAATTCAGCCTTTAGAAGTGGAGAAATGTCAGATTATGCATTTTCCCTCAGTGGATTGAGTAACATGACGATATTGACCTCAACAGGTCACGTTAAAGCCAGGCGAGACGGCAGCTCGATATGACAGACTTTTTGGACAACTGCATGTGCAGGCATTTTGTAGGCGACATACTTTAAATTGGTAATTGAAGAATATAATATATTTAAAATGTAATAGTTCATTTTGGAGTTCATTGTCGACATATTATATTGTTGTATGCCTTTACATTTTAGTTTTGTATCAGAAAATTATGGGATTAGAATGTATTTATTTTGTAAAATACCGTTTTAACGTTGTAACAATTACATCTGTCATTATTGCAATATATTAAAATTGAATAATACTAATACTAATGATAATACTGATAATACTAGCCTACTACTACTACCACCACTAATAATTATAATAGCCTACGTGTTTGCCAAAACGGCACACAAATAGGCCTACCAAAATGTAAGCAATTGTTATTTATTATTAATTTGTTTAATCGATTCGAATTAAGTTAGAAACAACCTAAACTGAAATCACCGATAGCTTACAACAAATGCAGCCTAATTGGACAGGTGAAGAACTTCTAGCCCAAATTCAAGACGAGGGGGAGGGAGGGAGGGCAGGGTGAGTGATGTGGGGAGAGATTTCCCCAAATGCCATTTAATGTCGGAAGTATTTCTACCAAATACTGATAATTGAAAGATAGAGGCAGCCGGGAAGAGGCGGCACAAACCGCGGAAATAATTAAATGAATGCTCAGTTTGGAGATGAGAGAAAATTGGGTTTGAGACTTCCAACTAAGCACTGCAAAAACTAAACCAAGACAAAACTACAAAAGACAAAACAAAAATGTACGGAAATAATGTAACTTTCTAAGTGAACAATGTACATTGAATATTTAAAAAAAAGTGGAATACAGTAAGTGAAAGTGCAGGAGAATTTTTTGTTATTTTTTGGTTTCACAATTTCGGGCATTTAGTCGTTCAAAAATATATCATTAACACAGCTTTCTGACTTCCTTTTTCATGGATAAAAATCTGCACTGTTAACTCTTTCTGTACACTATTTTTCGTAATTGACGCTGGATTAAATTAAATAGATTATTATTATTATTATTATTATTATTATTCAGCTCTTATCATTATTATTATGATTATTCAATATGCACCGCATTGTCATTCTCGTCACCATTGTTAGGTCTATATCATAGTAATAGCAATGCAGACGATTAGAAGAGCAGCCCTATAGTCTATTAAAATTAATACAACTTTAATTTAAGCCTTGAACTCAGCAACTCACAGTAGATGCTTGTAAGCAGTGGCAAAGTTGTGCAAAGTTAGATGATATACTGAATAATTGAACAGAGAAAAAATAAACATTCGGTCGGGTTAGGTGGACCTATTGATCTATCTCTTAATCTGGAATAGTTACATGCATCTATTGATTTATAAACACTGTTTATCTAGAAATGTACTGGCACAAATAATTGATAAGGTAACCCACGGCGCCCATAAATATGCATCAACGTTTCACTAGGGTAAACAACATATTTTTTGGGGGGGGGGACCAAGTCAAGTCAAGCAGAGGCTAGATTATTCCAAAAGATTTTAGGGTTTTCTCTGCGTCTATATCGCAGCCAGGTCACCCGTGATCAGCATCTCCAACTCCCATCTAGGCTAACATGAAAGCGCGCACACACATACACTCACACACACTCACAACTGAATTAGAAAAGCAAATAAAGTCACAATACCACTTATTGAAACTGTTTGTGTTATCCACACAAGACGACTTTGAACTTCCTGTGATACTCGTAAAATAAAATAATATTATAGTCGATTATATTCTAATAAACATGTTATTTAAAAAAAAATTAAATAATGTGAACATTCAAATTTGGCTATTTTATTTTCAACTATATGGTGTCCCTATCACAACAAATAACAGCATTGTAAACATGTGGGGGTATTATCTAAAGCCTGAAACACAAACTTTAGGTCTGATTTTGGATACCCAACCGTTTTGTTACAATCATCCGCAAACGTCTACTCGCGCAATGATGAATGGGTCTGCCAAAATCACAGTTTCCCTTGCATGTTACATGTATTTGCATCCTGGCTCACCAGAGCGTGAAAAAGATGACACAAAGACAAATGCATCCGCGGCCAAACATTACATACACTTTGTGAAGGTAAATTAGGCTGGGTCACTCATACAGACAGATAGAGAAATACACACACACAGCCCAGGCGGCGCATAGCCGACATTAGACGCATCTTGCTAGCCGTGTGAGTGCCTGTTTAATTGACTGATTGATACTGTGGTGTGGAGGTGAGGGTTAGACGTAAAAGCGTTAACAAATAGAGACACTTAACGGCTAATCCGGGCCAGCACAGACAGCTCTGCGCGGGAGACAACTTCCCCCTCCGCAAGACGGGAGAGCAGCAGTGGTCTCACATGCATGCTGGGCTGGGCAAGACGGGAGACTCAAATGTGATCCCCCCAAAACTAGCCTATTTATGATTGTTCACTATTTCAGGTAGGCTACTGTATGCAGACTGGAAGCCAACTAGGAATTATCAAAACTAAAATAAACAGTGATATAGGATAGTTAATCGAATCGAATCTAAAGTAGCATTTAAAAGCTCAGCCTAATAACAATACTACTAATAAAATCCCAATAATATTGGTTTCAGTCACTTGACAACACAACAAAAAGTAAACTCATAAAAGAAAACACATATCCAAAATCTAACAAACAATCATATACTTTTTCTAAAACTAAAGCATTTGACGGCCAAAGACATGGCGTTATAAAGACGATGACATACCTCAAATGTCTTTGCCCAGTAGTTCAGTATTCTTTCAACAGCCAAAGCGTGAGCAGTCTACCTAGGTCTGAGATCACTCTCCAGGCGTTTGTTCCAGTAGCGCACCGAGCCGGGGACCGTGGAAGCAGCACTACACTAACAACCTCGACCGAGGGAACTGACAGAGGGAGGGAGGGAGCGGAGGAGGTGTGCATCTCTCTGTGTGTAAGTAGTTAATTAGTAAATCCCCATTCGCTGTGCCTCGGGTCGGTTTGTTTTCCCCGGTCGACAAGCCGAGAGGAAAGAGAATTTGAAGTAGGATTCGACCCGTTTCCGCTCCTGTGTTTCGTATATGAGGTTTGTGTGTGTCTTTGTGTGTGTGCACGAGTTTGACTGTGTGTATGTGTGTTTTTCCTTTCACGCTCTTCTTTTCAGTCGCACCGCCACAAGAGGAGCCCCTCTATCTTACCTCCTCACTGGTTAGCCACATATACTTTCTCACCCTTCCTCTGTTTTACCAAAATCTTTGTCCATTTTTTCTACTCAACCGTGCAATTATGCGTCAATTAACAAAGTATTGGGCTATTTTGCACCGCTAACATATTTCCGGATAGGCTTAACCCAATGTCGTCAATTCAACGTCTATTCCACGTTGGTTCAACGCAATTTCTTTGAAATTACGTGGAAACAACGTTGATTCAACCAGTGTGTGCCCAGTGGGAAGACGTAGAATAAACCCCCCAAATGTACTATTGTGCACTCAGTGACACCGTCAATCATCGTTCTCGGTCGTTATTCTATCCCTTCACATATTCGCTCCCCTCACTATTCTTTCAGACTGAATCCTCACTATTCTTTCAGACTGAATCCTCACTATTCTTTCAGACTGAATCCTCACTACTCCTGTACATATTTAATGCCAGATGATGCCTAGGTTAAAAAAGCATAAGCCACCGCCACAGCCACTGCCATATTTCTAGAGGGAATTCAACATAATAGGTAAAAGAAACGGTGAAGATATTAAGATACAGTATCATTCACTTTCACAGTCAATGGCCATTTATTTCCTCTTACCACGCATCCAACATTCAATTAAGGGCGTAGTTAAATGTCTATGGGACATAATTCCCCAAATATCACTTTATACACCACAATTACTAACATGAGTAAAAAGTCATGTAGGGCTGCAAAAGCAAGGCTGTAGCGCTATGCTATACCACACACACACTTCAATGCACGTCCTCAGTCCCATGCCAGCAATCGACCCTGCCCTAACCAACTTTAATTACTTAATTGATCCCCAATCAGCTACTTAATAATCAATTAGGTAAACCTATGGAACTCACTCGAGTGCAGAGAGGTGCAGTATCTGACAAGGGAGTCACTGAGACAGAGGAGAAGATGGAGAGAGGGATGGGGTGCATGCATGGGTAGCAAGAGATAGAGTGTGTGTATCACAGGAGGTTGGTGACACCTTAATTGGGGAGGACGGGCTCGTGGTAATGGCTGGTGCAGAATAAGTATCAAATACATCAAACACATGGTTTCCATGGTTTCCATGTGTTTGATGCCATTCCATTTGCTCCATGGCAGTCATTATTATGAGCCCCCCCCCCAGCAGCCTCCACTGGCGTAGAGACAGGGATGAGGTAGAGAGATGGGAGTACGGCAGGTGAGACAGAAAACACCATACAGATAGTGAGGATAGAGAGAGATACAGGTAAGAGATACAGGTACAGTGCCTTGCGAAAGTATTCTGCCCCCTTGAACTTTGCGACCTTTTGCCACATTTCAGGCTTCAAACATAAAGATATAAAACTGTATTTTTTTGTGAAGAATCAACAACAAGTGGGACACAATCATGAAGTGGAACGACATTTATTGGATATTTCAAACTTTTTTAACAAATCAAAAACTGAAAAATTGGGCGTGCAAAATTATTCAGCCCCCTTAAGTTAATACTTTGTAGCGCCACCTTTTGCTGCGATTACAGTTGTAAGTCGCTTGGGGTATGTCTCTATCAGTTTTGCACATCGAGAGACTGAATTTTTTTCCCATTCCTCCTTCCAAAACAGCTCGAGCTCAGTGAGGTTGGATGGAGAGCATTTGTGAACAGCAGTTTTCAGTTCTTTCCACATATTCTCGATTGGATTCAGGTCTGGACTTTGACTTGGCCATTCTAACACCTGGATATGTTTATTTTTGAACCATTCCATTGTAGATTTTGCTTTATGTTTTGGATCATTGTCTTGTTGGAAGACAAATCTCTGTCCCAGTCTCAGGTCTTTTGCAGACTCCATCAGGTTTTCTTCCAGAATGGTCCTGTATTTGGCTCCATCCATCTTCCCATCAATTTGAACCATCTTCCCTGTCCCTGCTGAAGAAAAGCAGGCCCAAACCATGATGCTGCCACCACCATGTTTGACAGTGGGGATGGTGTGTTCAGGCTGATGAGCTGTGTTGCTTTTACGCCAAACATAACATTTTGCATTGTTGCCAAAAAGTTCAATTTTGGTTTCATCTGACCAGAGCACCTTCTTCCACATGTTTGGTGTGTCTCCCAGGTGGCTTGTGGCAAACTTTAAACAACACTTTTTATGGATATCTTTAAGAAATGGCTTTCTTCTTGCCACTCTTCCATAAAGGCCAGATTTGTGCAATATATGACTGATTGTTGTCCTATGGACAGAGTCTCCCACCTCAGCTGTAGATCTCTGCAGTTCATCCAGAGTGATCATGGGCCTCTTGGCTGCATCTCTGATCAGTCTTCTCCTTGTATGAGCTGAAAGTTTAGAGGGACGGCCAGGTCTTGGTAGATTTGCAGTGGTCTGATACTCCTTCCATTTCAATATTATCGCTTGCACAGTGCTCCTTGGGATGTTTAAAGCTTGGGAAATCTTTTTGTATCCAAATCCGGCTTTAAACTTTTTCACAACAGTATCTCGGACCTGCCTGGTGTGTTCCTTGTTCTTCATGATGCTCTCTGCGCTTTTAACTGACCTCTGAGACTATCACAGTGCAGGTGCATTTATACGGAGACTTGATTACACACAGGTGGATTGTATTTATCATCATTAGTCATTTAGGTCAACATTGGATCATTCAGAGATCCTCACTGAACTTCTGGAGAGAGTTTGCTGCACTGAAAGTAAAGGGGCTGAATAATTTTGCACGCCCAATTTTTCAGTTTTTGATTTGTTAAAAAAGTTTGAAATATCCAATAAATGTCGTTCCACTTCATGATTGTGTCCCACTTGTTGTTGATTCTTCACAAAAAAATACAGTTTTATATCTTTATGTTTGAAGCCTGAAATGTGGCAAAAGGTCGCAAAGTTCAAGGGGGCCGAATACTTTCGCAAGGCACTGTAACTGTCAAAATAAAGGAAACACTTGAGTAAATGAGAGATACAAAGTATATTGAAAGCAGGTGCTTCCACACAGGTGTGGTTCCTGAGTTAATTATGCAATTAACGTCCCATCATGGTTGAGGTCATGTATAAAAATGCTGGCCAGGCCATTATTTTGGCTACCATGGCTATGCCCCAAAGATGTCGCATCTCTCCAATAGAGTTCCAGACACCTGTAGAATCTATGCCACGGTGCATTGAAGCTGTTTTGGCTTGTAATGGCTTGTAGTGGCCCAACACCCTATTAAGAATCTTTATGTTGGTGTTTCCTTATTTTGGCAGTTACCTGTAAGTCCACAGTGGATATTCAGATAAATAACTTTTGGGTCAAACAAGAACAAGACACCAAGACAAACACGTGCGCACGCACACGCACACACACCTCTTTACTGCCCTCTAGTGTGTCCTGTGCTGATCTGACTGTCTGGGCTTGTTAATTAACCTCTGAAGATACTTGTGCATATTCTGCATGGCGTCCCCATCCTTTCTCCTCCCTACGACCCCTTCTAATTTTTCACCTCCATGTTCCCTTGAGTTTCCTGTCAAGTTTCCCCTCTAACACCAAACCTATCATGATACTGTGCTGAAGAATGCAATTATGTCCTTGACATTGACCCATGTCTGTTTACGTGTGTGTATCATAGTATTTACACACGTGTCTGGGAGGGGGCTAAGTGTGTGTGTATCATAGTGTTTACACGTGTCTGGGAGGGGGGCTAAGTGTGTGTGTATCATAGTGTTTACACGTGTCTGGGAGGGGGGCTAAGTGTGTGTATCATAGTGTTTACACATGTGTGTGGGAGGGGGCTAAGTGTGTGTGTATCATAGTGTTTACACATGTCTGGGAGGGGGGCTAAGTGTGTGTATCAGTGTTTACACGTGTCTGGGAGGGGGGCTAAGTGTGTGTATCATAGTGTTTACACGTGTCTGGGAGGGGGGCTAAGTGTGTGTATCATAGTGTTTACACATGTATCTGGGAGGGTGGCTAAGTGTGTGTGTATCATAGTGTTTACACGTATCTGGGAGGGGGGCTAAGTGTGTGTGTATCATAGTGTTTACACATGTGTCTGGGAGGGGGGCTAAGTGTGTGTGTATCATAGTGTTTACACATGTGTCTGGGAGGGGGCTAAGTGTGTGTGTGTGTGTGTATCGAGAGAAGGGGATATCAGACACACGGTCACATACTCAGCAGATGAAAGCTCCACCAATACTCTCATAGTCCCTAAGGAACATAGGAATATTGATGTGGACACGTGTGTGTGTGTGTGTGTGCGTGCGTGCGTGCGTCTCACAGCCGAAAGAGTGGAAGCAGTGGGCAATACAGTTACTCCTAACCACTGACCCAAGACCAATCCCAGGCACCTTATAACACCAACAAGGTTGAAGCAGTGGTGTGGCCACAGATCCTAGATCTGGGCTTGGATGTGGTTCCGGCGCCTGGTAGGCATTCTGCCAGAGAGTAGTGGTGGAGGGGGAGGATGGATAACTGACCTACAGCATTCCCATTGATTGAGGTAATTAATATAAGTAGAGCAGGGGAATTTTAGCTCACTTTTCACTGTATAGATTTGCTGTCTCCTTATATTTTGTATGTTTTATGTCTTTTCAATGCAAATCCAATGTATTTTGTCCCCTGTCAGATCATGACAGCTAATTTAGTATAAGAGAGATTTTGATAGTGGAGGTTTTAATTGTGGTACAACAAAGACGTGGATTGATTGATTGATATATAACCTCACAGCAGTGTGGGTGTCAGACTGCTATGGAGTGAGTGGTTTAGAATCTAGAATATTTAGTTGTTTAAGTCTATACTACTGTACATTTACTGTACAGTTCTATTTCTACATCTCTAGACTTTACTACATCAACGGTGGTATTGGCAAATGTTTTTACCTTGTTTCCAAAGGAGACGAGTGCATGCGAGAGAGAGAGCAAATAGATAGGCCTAATAGCTACAGACAGAGATTGGGAAAGAGAAAGAGAGAGGATGTAGGGAGAGAAGGAGGGAGAGAAGAGGGGAGGGGGGGGCAGACAGACACGGAAATCCTCAGACATTTACTGTGTGTGTGCGCGTGTGTGTGTGTGTGTGTGTGTGTGTGTGAGAGAGAGAGAGAGAGAGAGAGAGGGGGGGAGAGACAGGTAGGCAAAAGAAAGAAAGAGGGGGATAGATAGAGGGAGGTGACACAAGCAGGACAGACAGGAAGACAGAAAGAAGAAGGTGGGAAATGGAGAGAAAAGGGGGGGAAAGAGAGCAAGAAAGAGCTCCACTGCCTAGTCTTAATCTGAGCTGTTCTAATCAATAGCCCATTTCCCATTGTTGCCAGAGCCCTTCGATCGCTACACCAGGGAATTAACACACCCACTTTAATCTAGAGGGGGGAGACAGGTCTGGGGGAGTGAGGCAGGGGGGGGTTAAGGAGGTGAGAAGGGAGCAGCTGTGGAGGCATTCTCAAATGAAATCAAATCTAATTGTTATCAGTGTAGGGTCTGACGTTATTACTACCACTGTTACAATTATCCCCAGCATATAGCTCTTCTTTTCCCCATTAGTCTGTGTATTAGGGTGCAAACTGTATGAAAATAATCTGAATTAGGGTTTATTTGGGGGGTTGGAAAGCCTGCTCTTCCTTTGACTGAAAAATACTAAGCTGTGTTATGTTTAGTATCCAAGATAATTTTACAAAATCAAATCAAAGTTTATTGGTCGCATACACAGATTTGAATATGGTATCGCAGGTGCAGCGAAGTGCCGTGTTTCTAGATCCAACAGTGCAATAATACCTAGCAATAAATAAACTATACACACATAATCCAGAAAATTAACAGAATAACTTTTAAAATGATCAATGACTAGAATACAGTATACTATATACTATACCCACATTCTGGCTTTTCTGTGGGGTCCAGGATCAAATAAGTCCCCCTACATCAGTCTGCTATTTGCCTTTACTATCCCTGTGCCACACCACATGTTTCATTACAGGCGGCAGGTAGCCTAGTGGTTAGAGCATTGGGCCAGTAACCGAAAGGTTGCTAAATCAAATCCCCGAACTGACAAGATAAAAATCTGTTGTTCTGCCCCTGAACAAGGAAGTTAACCCATTGTTCCTAGGCTGTCATTGTAAATAATAATTTGCTCTTAACTGACTTGCCTGGTTAAATAAATAAAAAATGCAAGGGCGTTAGCAATGTTCAATTGAAGAACCTATATCCAATTGACCTCAATATAAAATAGTTGAGCAAACCTCAAATGACAGGCTTTTCACAATATAGTAATTTTGGTTAGAGCCACATACTGCATACTTCACACAGGACTGATACTATATGGGCCACATACACATACATTTTAGTGTCTACAGCCCCGGGTGTGGCCTATGGGTCTTTGCACATCCAGCCTAAGGAAACATCCTCGGGGGTAAAAGGAAACACTTCATGACAACTCTCCTCTTCCCTCCCAGTCTCCCCCAAGGCTAGCGCCCAACTTTTCCTCGAATCCATTCCACTTCCTCCAGTCCCCTTTTGAAGTCATTTCATAACAGAGCAATTTACTCGTTAGCGTTGGTCTTTAATTGTGGGTAATTAAGTGTGGTGGTGTGGTGGAGGGAGCGCTGCTCGGCCGACTAGGGGGAAATTAGCCTCAGTTCAGCTGTGAAATATGGGGTTAAGTGAGAGAAGGAGAGGGGGTAAGCGACTCCCAAACATGGGGCAGGCCAACTTGGGGGTAGGTGAGACGGGAGGGTGGATAGAAAGAGAGGAGTGAATCAGAGACAATGTGGAAGAGATGGAAAAGTTTGAGGAAGAATTGAGTGAGGAGAAAGAAATAAGGATTTACTGAAGAGCAAGGGAAAGATAACAGTAAGGACGGAGGAAGAGGGAAGGATAACAGTAAGGATGGAGGAAGAGGACAGAGGAACAGAAAGGACAGAAAGGACAGAGGACAGAAAGGACAGAGGAAAAGGGAAGGATAACAGTAAGGACAGAGGAAAGGGAAGGATAACAGTAAGGACAGAGGAAGAGGGAAGGATAACAGTAAGGACAGAGGAAAAGGGAAGGATAACAGTAAGGACAGAGGAAAAGGGAAGGATAACAGTAAGGACAGAGGAAAATGGAAGGATAACAGTAAGGACAGAGGAAAAGGGAAGGATAACAGTAAGCACAGAGGAAAAGGGAAGGATAACAGTAAGGACAGTGGAAAAGGGAAGGATAACAGTAAGGACAGAGGAAAAGGGAAGGATAACAGTAAGGACAGAGGAAAAGAATGAAGGCAATTCACAGGCACTGATAAGAGGGAATATAAAGCAGGAACAATGTTTTTTTAATCTATTTTACTATCAGTTGGTTGAATGAATAAACAGAACACATCTAGTATCATAATCTCTTTATGGAGTGCAGTCATCTAATAATAATAATAATAATAATAATAATAGACAAACATCCATGCAACAGTCCTCTGCCATGTCTCAGCCAAACTCTGAAGTGGATCTAGCTGACATGGAGTGGATGACTGACTTTATGAACTGGGAGTGACCCTTGATTAAATGTAGTACCCAGCTGAATAAAGCCCCCGTGCCCTTCACATCCGTTAATGCATTTATGTAAGCCCGCCTAACGGCTATAAAAGTCGGACGAGCCATAAAGCAGATGAGGAATGATTGGAGCCATTGACTGTACTGTCATCGTCTCAGTGCTGGAGGACTGACTCTGGACCTGCCTTTATGACTGTTTTATCTCTCATGGAACCATTCAACCTGACAATAATCAACCGGTTAAAGTCATCATAAATATCACCTCAGTCGAATAACGTACAAGACAAATAACTGAATGGCTGTGTTTCTGAGAGGTGTGGATGTTGATGTAGCCGACCTAATCAATGGATGAGGCTCAAAGCCACTGATCAACCAGACAGGTTATTCAAGATTGACATCGAAATTGGACGTCTTTCCCGTGTCCTGAGAACGTTGGGAAATGCGACCACTAACGACCACTAGGGGCAACAGCGAGCGCTATTACCATCAAGTAGGCTTGTGTTTTGATGGGGCATTGTGGACAGGGTGCTGGCATGTGTGTAATCCCATGACTCTGGATCAGAAGGTTGTGTGTTCAAATCCAGTCGTGGACACAGTTTTTTATTTTTGGTTTTAACCCTATCCCAAACCTTAACCATTCAGAATGAGTGACTAAACTTGACCTTTAACTTCGACATTTGACCTTTGGGAAAATGGAACAACACAAAGCAGCAGGATCATATAAATGTGACTTTTGGAGAACATGGATGAACATTTAATTCTGCAGTGAGACTGAGAGCTTGTTGCTTTTCCAGCCAGACATACTGAATAACAAAAATATACCTGTGATTGATACCACTGATATCATTGGAAAAAAATCCTATGCTTGCTTGGCCTTTACCTCTGGCCCAGCCGGTGTCTCATGCATAATGCTTTACTCTGACTGATCACACTGTGGCCCATCTAGATACAGCACTGACACTGCTACAGACATACACCTCACAGGGGCTTCACACTCTAATATACCCTCAAATATACACCATTTAAACCTACTTACATTATAAGTGCTGCAAGCATTAACTAAGGCCAGCCACACACTGTATGAGTTTGAGGCTTTCCTTGCACATTCATGCACACAGGCACACACACACACACACACACACACACACACACACACACACACACACACACACACTCTGTACCTACAACTTCTCAAGTGAATCTCCCATTTGTTTACCCATGTACTAAAGCTCCCTTGCCTCCTCACTTCCTCTCCTTCCACTCTCTCTTGCCAATTAGATACACGGCTAACATCTCACCTTTCTGCTCTTTAAAGTGAAGATATACACTGAGTGTACTAAACATTGAGGACACCTTCCTTATATTGAGTTGCACCCCCCTTTTATCCTCAGAACAGCCTCAATTCGTCTGGGCATGGACTCTACAAGGTGTCGAAAGCATTCCACAGGGATGCTGGCCCATATTGACTCCAATGCTTCCCAAAGTGGGCTGGATGTCATTTGGGTGATGGACCATTCTTGATACACATGGGAAACTGTTGAGCGTGAAAAAAACAGCAGCATTGCATTTCTTGACACAAACCAGGGTGCCTGGCACCTACTACCATACCCTGTTCAAAGGCACTTACATATTTTGTCTTGCCTATTCACCCTCTGAATGCGACACATACACAATCCATGTCTCAATTGTCTCAAAGCTTAAAATTCCTTTAACCTGTCTCCTCCCCTTCATCTGCAGAGATTGAAGTGGATTTAACACATGCCATCAATAAGGGATCATAGCTTTCACCTGGATTCCACTGGTCAGTCTGTCATTGAAAGAGCAGGTGTCCTTAATGTTGTGCACATTCAGTGTAGGCCTACATTACAAATGCAACGCAACACGTTCTCATCAAAGAAGCATCTCAATTTCTCGTCAGATAAGCATCGCAATACTGCTTAATAGCAAAGGAACCCGCGTAGATCTATTTGGAGACGCATAGAGCGCAGTACAATACTCCCGTGCGCATTCTGTAGATCAATCAATTTCTGAAGGAGCCACGTGTTTTCCCCCTCAATCTCTTGAGCTCTCTGTTTCCAGAGCACTCCGACGTCTTCTTTTAGTATTCCTCTCACTTAGTCTAACGTGTCTATCCAGAGGCAATGGGAAGAGAGCATGCTTACCTTCTCCGATGCGCTCTCATTGACTTGGCAGTAGGTCCCACTTGAGTTTCCGGGGCCCGGTCGACGTAACTGACATAGACAGAGATTTCTGACGACTGCGAATCAACTCATGAACACGTTTCACTGCCCATCCTCCACGTGTGCATAATAGTAGGCTAAAGCAACTCAAAGAAAGATAAATAGGCTAATAAATAGAGTAGGCTACATCCTATTGAAAAGTTATTGATAAACAGAAAATAATCTGAATATTGAGCTTTAGGTTAAAGTAAAACGGACCTTGTATGAGTAGTCTAAAGTGTAGACAACCAGGCTGGTAAATAAAACAAACAAAACTCTGTTGAAATGTCCTGCCTAAAAACAAATAGGCTAGTTTGCTAAAAGAAAAGAGGACAAATGCAACAACAAAAAAGTTGTCCGCTCTAAACGTTTCCTATGTCACTTCCATCTGCGTCCGCGGTGCGTAAGAGATGGGACAAGAAGAAGAAGCTGCGAACCAGATGGAGACATGACGAGAAACAATGCTATATGAGAGGGCGAGGCAGGTTGACAGTGCTTGCTAGGGGGAGAGCAAGCGAGCATGACAGAGAGGTCCAGGACGCGGGGAAAGAGCAGAGCAGAGAGGGGGTGGAGAGAAAGAGATTGAGAAGCTCATATGGGTCTAGCCCTCTACACCCAAGCTGGCTGCACTCGAGTTTCTATCTACTCTGTAAAATGTGAACTGCGCGTGTTCCTGTGTGTCCACAAGACATCAAATTGACCCGCCGACTGAAAGCAAAGTGGGAGACCGCCAATGAAAATGAAAATATATGTAGACGGTGGCCAGATAGAGGATCGATCAGGTTATAATTTTGCCCAAAGTCGGGGAAAATAAAGTTCATGGAGGAATGAAATTTGAAAACAGATGGCGAATCTCGTCGCCTTAAATAAGATTCGATCTCTTGGAATGGAGTGTAGATAATATTTGGTTGGACGTTTGATGAAAATGACAGATCTTTCATTTTGGACAGGTGGGGGTAGAGAGGGGTGATGGAGGAACAGGGGGAGGGGGTCCAGGGGCGGGTGACAGTGGGAGTGAGACTACGTGCAGGTGATAGAGGGGGGATCCGATGTGTCTAGGGACAGAAACTAAACTTGGGAGAAGAAAACGGTGTATTTCTTCCCTTAGAGCTTATCCCATCCTCATCCCTCTATGTCTACCCCCATAGCGCGGTAACTGCCCATCGCTTCTAACCCCGCGCACCCCTGGCGTTCTACAAAGAGGGGGGGGGAGAGAAAACAAGAATACCAAATAAATGAGAATTTTTCGTACAGGCCCCGCTTCCGTGCGTTTCATGCTAGCAATAACAATTAAATATCGACCGCTTTCCCGGCCGGAGAGAACCTGAGATACCCAGAGACTGCCAAGTACCGAGACCCCCGCGCGCACCCCCTCCCCTCTATTTCTCCATCTTGCTCATATGCACTCACTCTCCTCCTTTTCTAGTCATCCCTCTCTCCTTCTTCTAATCCAACTCCATCAACTCAATCTCTCCTAATTTTGTGTATCTCATTTGTCTTGATGCTTTCCATCCCCCCCTCCCACCATTTGTCATCAGCAGCACTCTTATCATATTTTTTTTGTGGTAGCCTTTGGCCCAACCTCTGCTTTTCTCTCAACACTCAACACAACAAAATATCCCTGTGACTTTATTCAAATCATATATAATGAACTGAGATTCATAAAGGTTGCCACCAGAATAGTGGTTATATTTAGGCATGCGAATATTAGAACATAGGGGACCATCTTCAGCTCAGCATCTCCCTCTCTAAGTAGGCCTAAACCGCTTGTAGTAGGTCTACATTTTGATCTGAGTCATTTAGCAGGTGCTCTTATCCAGAGCGACTTACTTGCATGCATACATTTTCAAATGTGTTTTTACTGATCCCCGTGGGAATCGAACTCAAAACCTTGTCATTGCAAGTGCCAAGCTTAATCAATTTAGCCACACTGCACCATATTTACAATTTAGTCCCCTTTTAGAAAGGGATCTGTGGGTCTATTGGCCCATTTCATCCAACTTAAACATTGTCTTCATTTGAACAACATTTATGGTTTCACACTGTAGCTACTACAGTATGCCAATTATGTTATTTATACAGGAAGGAAAACAGGTATATCTAGGACATGGGCCAGAGGGCCAATGCAGGGGCCAGTAAAAGAGCGGCAAAAAAACAGGTAGACTCCATTCCCTTCCAACAGCGTTCTTTAGTTGATTGACGTGTCCCCTAGATTCATGGAACTCGTGACAAGAATGTGAGAGCGGTGGCATTATGTTGGACTGAATTCTTGAGCGCGAGCAATACCAACTTTCCAAACGAATTGCACAGCTATCAAAAGTTTCTCCATCATTGTCGTTGTGTCTTTTCGCTGCTCTTTATATTTTTTTCCGCCTCAGAACTTCTTTCTCTTCGCACCCAAGTCATTCGATTTCTATTTATTTCACCCACCCCACCACCCCAACCTCCCCTCTCAGCACTCCACCTTCGCTCTCTCCTCATACGATCTAGCCGTTTTCACACCTCTCCGCATCTTCGTCCCCAATTAAAATCCATCCCTCCCCATTGTCGCCCTATTTCTCTCTTTTGCCATCCCACTGGCTTCCCCTCCGTTCTTCCCTCCACCTCGTTATCTCACCGTTAGGATTTAATTTGTTAATGCATTAATTATCTACGTCCCAATACCTTCCCCCTAGCCCTCACCCCTCAGGCCTCCAGGCTAGCTGTGTAGCTGTGTCCGTGCACACACAAAAAAATCCCCGTTCTTTTCCCTTTATTTTTCCCTTTTACCCCATGCCTCTTTTTCACTCTATTTCTCGGTCTTCCACTCTTTGCCCCCTACCTATTTCCCCCCAGTCATCTCTTCCCGTCTATCGTTCTTCTGCTTTCTGCCCCCCCCCCCCTCCCCCCTCCTTCCACTCTCCCCTTTTCTCTCAGAGCCGAGCAGTCGCCTGCGCCGGCTAGTCTCTCTCCCCGGCGTTGGAATTATGAAAAATGCGCCCATCGACAGAGCGCCTCAGCTTCGATTAGCCGAGATGGGACATGACAGGCCGCGATCAATACTTATACCGTCCTATAACGTGTCAACTAATGAATCAATCTCGGCTAAATTTTCCATTTTTCAAAAGCCGACGCGAGAGACTGGAATATCCTCTTTTGTAAAGATATTATTATCGATTTCGTCGGCAATTTGACATCGGGGGTAGTTAATTCCACTCTAGAATAAAATTGAAAACACTTGAGATTGAAGTGAGAGAGGGAGGGAGCGAGGGAGGCAAGGGCAGGCAGGAGGGGAGGGGGGAGATGGTTGTTGACTTGATAAAAGAGGATGGGAAGATGGAAGCAAGGGAAAAACGTGTAGGAAGAAGAGATACCACTATAGTCCTATAGAGAAAATCTATCTTCAAAAATAAAAATTCAAAAATAAAATACATCGTTTGAGAGGGACAGTAATAAATAAATAGGGTTAATAAATTAATGGTGGTCAGTGAATGTTTGAGCAGTATACTGCCCTATCAAGCAAAAAGGCAGTATACTGTACATTTGGTCAAAAATGAGTTAATGACATTTTTTGCTACATTAAGTACATGTTTAATCATGTGGACAAGTATCCTGCCTCTATTGTATTGTGCTTGGAAGAAATTGGGGGTCATAAAGTTACTGTGAAACCAAGGTAAATAAAAGCAATTTTTCTCAGTTCCACACTATGAGCAGTTACTGCCTTTTTGCTTGGTAGGGCAGTATAGGTCTATAAGGATGACGTATTTAGCCCACTGTCATGTTAGTATATGTTATACAGTATGTGATTGTGTCAGGCAGTGGGGTTGGTACATGTGGGAGTCGCAGACTAGTTTCATTAGAAAGTTACCCTGATATCCAAGGCAGATTGTCCTATAAGGTACATGTATGTATGTATGTATGTATGTATGTATGTATGTATGTATGTATGTATGTATGTATGTATGCATGCATGCATGCATGCATACATACATACAACAGGGTACTGTTGTGTTTTCCTGAGCATGCTGTGCTGTGGCTATTGGTAGAATCAATGAGAGTGCCATAGTGTACACAGTGTGTGTGGGCATGCATGTTTTTGTCTGTGTACACGTGTACATTTGTGTGTGTTTGTGTGTGAGGCTGTGTGTCTGAGTGTGTATCTGTGTCTGTGTGTATGTGAGGTCATGTGTCCGAGTGTGTGTCTGTGTTTGTGTGTATGTGAGGCTGTGTGTCCGAGTGTGTATATGTATCAGTGTGTACAGTATGCGAGGTTGTGTGTGAGTGTATATGTATCAGTGTGTACAGTATGTGAGGTTGTGTGTGAGGGTGTGTGTAGTAGAGAGAGGGAGTCAGCATGCGTGTCAGAGTGAAATATAGATGGAGGAGGCCAGCGTGTGTGAGGGTCAGCGAGGTGCAGTGTAACTGTCCACAATCACAGCCTTATTTACCTGTCAAAAACACTATCATCCCACACAGCCCCAGCCAAGCAATTTCTGCTGTCTCTCCCTCCCTCCTCTTTCTCTCTTTCTCTGCCTCCAATTACAATCTAGAGGGCTATTTCTCTCCAGGACAAAAACATTGCCATAAACCCTCCCTCTCTCTCTCCTGCTCTCCTTTTCTCTATCCCTCGCTCTCTCCTGCTCTCCTTTTCTCTATCCCTCTCTCTTTCCTGCTCTCTCTCCCGCACTCTTTTCTCAGCTGAGAGTTGCAGAGTGGAAATGAACAAGCTGTAAACACACACCACTTATCAGAGTGTGTGCTATTGTGTGTTTGTGGGGGTAGCGTTGGCTATAGGAATATGTGGAGGGTTAAGGTAAAGGGAACCATACACACACACACACACACACACACACACACACACACACACACACACACCACAGGTACACAGACTGACTTTAATATGATTGACAGTTGAAGAGCTTGGCCTTCTATAGGGAAACCAACATCTTGATGAGGACCCAGTCTACTCTGTAGGTTAACATCTTGACCAGGACCCAGTCTACTCCGTAGGTTAACACCTTGACCAGGACCCAGTCTACTCTGTACGTTAACATCTTGACCAGGACCCAGTCTACTCTGTAGGTTAACATCTTGACCAGGACACAGTCTACTCCATAGGTTAACATCTTGACCAGGACCCAGTCTACTCCGTAGGTTAACATCTTGACCAGGACCCAGTCTACTCCGTAGGTTAACATCTTGATGAGGACCCAGTCTACTCTGTACATTAACATCTTGACCAGGACCCAGTCTACTCTGTAGGTTAACATCTTGACCAGGACCCAGTCTACTCCGTAGGTTAACATCTTGACCAGGACCCAGTCTACTCTGTACATTAACATCTTGACCAGGACCCAGTCTACTCTGTACATTAACATCTTGACCAGGACCCAGTCTACTCCGTAGGTTAACATCTTGACCAGGACCCAGTCTACTCTGTAGGTTAACATCTTGACCAGGACCTAGTTTACTCTGTAGGTTAACATCTTGACCAGGACCCAGTCTACTCTGTAGCTTACCAGGGTTCAGATCATAGAATGCAGTCAATTTGTAATTCAATTAAAATTCCATGTATTCATTAAAAAATGATTTAAAAAATTCACTTTCTGATTTGAAAACTGAATTGACCCCCACCCTGATTCATTGACCCCTCGGGATTGTCGTTTCAAGGAATCACTGAAGAAGTTTTTTAGTTTTTTGCAGATTTGTGACTTATTTACTAAACTAAATCTAATAGTTTGAAATAAAGTAAGGCGGAAGCAGTCTATCAGGCTCCTTAATAGGTTCTTCCTGTGTGGGCCTTCCCGTAGCAGGATTGCATATTCAGATTCAGCACCTTGGACAGCAGTAAGGCCGAATTATATTCATGTCGGTAGCCATGAAGTGCTTTGAAAGGCTGATCATGGTTTACATCAACACCATTATCCCGGAAACCCTAGACCCATTCCAATTCGCACACTGCCCCAACAGATCCACAGATGATGCAATCTCAATCGCACTTCACACTGCCCTTTCCCACCTGGACAAAAGGAACACCTATGTGAGAATGCTGTTCATTGACTACAGCTCAGCGTTCAACACCATAGTGCCTACGAAGCTAATGACTAAGCTAAGGACCTTGGGAATTAACATCTCCCTCTGCAGCTGGATCCTGGACCTCCCAACGGGTCACCCCCAGGTGGTAAGGGTAGGCAACAACACATCTGCCGCGCTGATCCTCAACATGGGGGTCCTTCAGAAGTGTGTGTGTAGTCCCCTCCTGTACTCCCCGTTCACCCATGACTGCGTGGCCAAGCATGACTCCAACACCATCATTAACTTTGCTGACGACACAACAGTGGTAGGGCTGATCAACAACAACGATGAGACAGTCTATAGGGAGGAGGTCAGAGACCTGGCAGTGTGGTGTCAGGACAACAACCTGTCCCTCAACGTGAGCAAGACAAAGGAGATGATCGTGGACTACAGGAGAAGGATGGCCGAACACACCCCTATTCACATGGACAGGACTGTAGTTGGAGCGGGTCGAGAGTTTTAAGTTCCTTGGTGTCCACATCAACAACAAACTATCATGGTCCAAACACACCAAGACAGTCGTGATGAGGGCACAACAACACTTTTTCCCCCTCTGAAAAGATTTAGCATGGGTCCCCAGATCCTCAAAAAGTTCTACAGCTGCACCATCGAGAGCATCCTGACCGGTTGCATCACCGCCTGGTATGGCAACTTCTCGGCATCCGATCGTAAGGCGCTATAGAGGGTAGTGCGTACGGCCCAGTACATCACTGGGGCCAAGCTTCGTGCCATCCAGGACCTATATAATAGGACCTGTCAGATGAAAGCCCCAAAAATTGTCAAAGACTCCAGTCACCCAAGTCATAGACTGTTCTCTCTGTTACCGCACGGCAATCGGTACCAGAGCGCCACGTCTAGGTCCAAAAAGCTCCTTAACAGCTTCTACCCCCAAGCCATAAGACTGCTGAACAATTAATCAAATGGCCACCCGGGCTATTTACATTGACCCCACCCACCCCTTTGTTTTTACACTGCTGCTACTCGCTGTTTATTATCTATGCATAGTCACTTTACCCCTACCTACATGTACAAATTACCTCCAATAACCTGTATATAACCTCGTTATTATTTTATTGTGTTGCTTTTTCATTTATTTTGTAAATATTTTCTAAAAACTCTATCTTGAACTGCATTGTTGGTTAAGGGCTTGTAAGTAAGCATTTCACGTTAAGGTCTACACCTGTTGTATTCGGCGCATGTGACAAATAACAGTTGATTTGATGTTCAGGATTCCCCTAGTGGCCATTGACATTACTGCAGCTTCACCAGACACAGCTTCTCTCCACTGTTATTTGGTCCTGAACGGCAGATTGCAGGGATTCTGATCACGCTGTCCATGGTGTTGAATATGCATCTCTGCTATCAGCGCTATTTGCTTGTTTGTTTACATTATTATTCACGTGAACCCACAGGGATAACCTAAAAAAAGGTCTGGATAGACAGTCATATTTCCAACATGGATGTGAGGGTGCAACCCTACAATTTGAACCCTGCTAGCTAGAGACTTCTATGACAGCTTGATGCCTCTTGATGCCAGCTCCAGCCTCTCTGACTGACTGACACACAGTAAGAGATGGGGCCGCCCGCTGCAATGCCAGACTGAAAAGTGGGAGAGTTTTGGCTGATACATGGATGGCCTTTTATTTCCCCTTCTGAGATTGACACTGGTGAATGACACACACACACACACACACACACACACACACACACACACACACACACACACACACACACACACACACACACACACACACACACACACACACGAGAGAGAGAGCGAGAGAGACTGATAGCAGTCCCCTGCCTGTCGTAGTGACTGGCTCTGTGAAGGAGTGTTTGACAAACCCATTAGGGAGACGGCAGTGTAATACCTTGGTATGTGTGTCTGTAGTGACTGGCACAGGAAGACTTATAGTCGTTGAGATGACTGACGCACCATGTCTGACTGACATGTTACTGAGACTGTCTGTGCTGAAAAGAGACACTGAGACACTGACACCAAGAGAGAAGCCCTCAGACACATAGAGATACAGAGACAAAAGGACACACCATGTGTGTCTGGGATGGTTCCTGATACAAGACAGAGATATGGGGACAGTAAGGGGAGCAGTGGCCATTTTAGCATGCACATCTTGGTGGAGCAAAAAAAAAGTGGGATGCATGCCAGCAAAGCCACTGCACAACACAACACTAAACAATACATTAATTGCACTATACCACTGCTACACCTGGCTATCAGCGGAGCCTTGTCTGGCAGCAAAACAGTTAATTCAGCCTCATTTACTGCCTTTAAAAAAACATAGCTGATATGGCTGACTTGCTTAAACACATGTGATTTCTACAGACAATTGAGATGTACAAACTATGGCATAAAGGAACAAGTGGATAAGAGGCAATCCGTAATTTAGAGTAAGACATTAATGAACAAGCTAGAATGGACATAGTCAATATAATTATTTGTTCAGCACTTTTGAAATGTACAGTGACAATTCAGAACATGGACCATTCTACAGTGCTCTCGCTGTACACCAAGTCAGAACCGTAGGATAAATAAAGGGGGAATATAAGCAGACAATGAAAGCACTTATAATATTCAACAATTACATTTCTCAAAAACAGGTTATAGATTACGTGTGCACCACCAAGTCAGAACAGTAGGCAAAAATAGACAATTATTAGGGTGAGGTCCATGGGCTACTAACAGCTTACGACACAGCATACACTTAGTATTACTTTCTTAGCTACAGTATACTGTACATATCTCCCTGGCATATTACATCATATATGCAGCAGCATACAATACATTTTTGGACTCACCTTGTTGTGCTGTGCTCACTTGAACAGGAAGGTGGCACAGTGGTCCTTTGTGGATTTATGGTGCTTTCAGGACAACTGGGAACTCAGAAAAAAAGTATGAATCGCGGTGACGTCAGTGATCTTCAGATCGTAGCTCTAGAAAGAGGCCTGAGTTCCCAATTTACAATTCTGAGTTGGATGAAAGTTCAAAACATATTTTCCCAGTCATAGCTCATTTCTCCCGAGTTCCCAGTTGTCTTGAACTCACTAAAGTCAGACTTTGTAGTACTGAGTTAAGTTATTTTGAGCGTAGCACAAATCATGCTTCATTGACAGCATGGCCAATGTTGAATGTTTATAATTTTAAACTAGGAAAATAAACCCTTAATCTCAGACTTGGAACAACACAGCCACTCCACTGAATAGCATGCTAATGATTGCTTTGCAACGCTTGCAGTTAGCCACTGATTCCTTCCAAACCACTCATTGTTGAAATTCTGATTTCCAACTTGTTGTGTAATGTTTATGTCCAATGGCCGATGAGCACTGATAATTATATACACACACACACACACACACACACACACACACACACACACACACACACACACACACACACACACACACACACACACACACACACACACACACACACACACACACACACACACACACACACACACACACACACACACACACACACACACAGTGGGGAGAACAAGTATTTGATACACTGACGATTTTGCAGGTTTTCCTACTTACAAAGCATGTAGAGGTCTGTCATTTTTATCATAGGTACACTTCAACTGTGAGAGACGGAATCTAAAACAAAATCCAGAAAATCACATTGTATGATTTTTAAGTAATTAATTAGCATTTTATTGCATGACATAAGTATTGGATACATCAGAAAAGCAGAACTTATTATTTGGTACAGAAACCTTTGTTTGCAATTACTGCGATCATACGTTTCCTGTAGTTCTTGACCAGGTTTGCACACACTGCAGCAGGGATTTTGGCCCACTCCTCCATACAGACCTTCTCCAGATCCTTCAGGTTTCGGGGCTGTCGCTGGGCAATACGGACTTTCAGCTCCCTCCAAAGATTTTCTATTGGGTTCAGGTCTGGAGACTGGCTAGGCCACTCCAGGACCTTGAGATGCTTCTCACGGAGCCACTCCTTAGTTGCCCTGGCTGTGTGTTTCGGGTCGTTGTCTTGCTGGAAGACCCAGTCACGACCCATCTTCAATGCTCTTACTGAGGGAAGGAGGTTGTTGGCCAAGATCTCGCAATGCATGGCCCCATCCATCCTCCCCTCAATAAGGTGCAGTCGTCCTGTCCCCTTTGCAGAAAAGCATCCCGAAAGAATGATGTTTCCACCTCCATGCTTCACGGTTGGGATGGTGTTTTTGGGGTTGTACTCATCCTTCTTCTTCCTCCAAACACGGCGAGTGGAGTTTAGACCAAAAAGCTCTAGTTTTGTCTCATCAGACCACATGACCTTCTCCCATTCCTCCTCTGGATCATCCAGATGGTCATTGGCAAACTTCAGACGGGCCTGGACATGCGCTGGCTTGAGCAGGGGGACCTTGCGTGCGCTGCAGGATTTTAATCCATGACGGCTTAGTGTGTTACTAATGGTTTTCTTTGAGACTGTGGTCCCAGCTCTCTTCAGGTCATTGACCAGGTCCTGCGGTGTAGTTCTGGGCTGATCCCTCACCTTCCTCATGATCATTGATGCCCCACGAGGTGAGATCTTGCATGGAGTCCCAGACCGAGGGTGATTGACCGTCATCTTGAACTTCTTCCATTTTCTAATAATTGCACCAACAGTTGTTGCCTTCTCACCAAGCTGCTTGCCTATTTTCCTGTAGCCCATCCCAGCCTTGTGCAGGTCTCCAATTTTATCCCTGATGTCCTTACACAGCTCTCTGGTCTTGGCCATTGTGGAGAGGTTGGAGTCTGTTTGATTGAGTGTGTGGACAGGTGTGTTTTATACAGGTAACGAGTTCAAACAGGTGCAGTTAATACAGGCAATGAGTGGAGAACAGGAGGGCTTCTTAAAGAAAAACGAACAGGTCTGTGAGAGCCGGAATTCTTACTGGTTGGTAGGTGATCAAATACTTATGTCATGCAAAAAAATGCAAATTAATTACTTAAAAATCATACAATGTGATTTTCTGGATTTTTGTTCTAGATTCCGTCTCTCACAGTTGAAGTGTACCTATGATAAAAATGACAGACCTCAACATGCTTTGTAAGTAGGAAAACCTGCAAAATCGGCAGTGTATCAAATACTTGTTCTCCCCACTGTATACAGTGCCTTGCGAAAGTATTCGGCCGCCTTGAACTTTGCAACCTGTTGCCACATTTCAGGCTTCAAACATAAAGATATAAAACTGTATTTTTTTGTGAAGAATCAACAACAAGTGGGACACAATCATGAAGTGGAACAACATTTATTGGATATTTCAAACTTTTTTAACAAATCAAAAACTGAAACATTGGGCGTGCAAAATTATTCAGCCCCTTTACTTTCAGTGCAGCAAACTCTCTCCAGAAGTTCAGTGAGGATCTCTGAATGATCCAATGTTGACCTAAATGACTAATGATGATAAATACAATCCACCTGTGTGTAATCAAGTCTCCGTATAAATGCACCTGCACTGTGATAGTCTCAGAGGTCAGTTAAAAGCGCAGAGAGCATCATGAAGAACAAGGAACACACCAGGCAGGTCCGAGATACTGTTGTGAAAAAGTTTAAAGCCGGATTTGGATACAAAAAGATTTCCCAAGCTTTAAACATCCCAAGGAGCACTGTGCAAGCGATAATATTGAAATGGAAGGAGTATCAGACCACTGCAAATCTACCAAGACCTGGCCGTCCCTCTAAACTTTCAGCTCATACAAGGAGAAGACTGATCAGAGATGCAGCCAAGAAGCCCATGATCACTCTGGATGAACTGCAGAGATCTACAGCTGAGGTGGGAGACTCTGTCCATAGGACAACAATCAGTCATATATTGCACAAATCTGGCCTTTATGGAAGAGTGGCAAGAAGAAAGCCATTTCTTAAAGATATCCATAAAAAGTGTCGTTTAAAGTTTGCCACAAGCCACCTGGGAGACACACCAAACATGTGGAAGAAGGTGCTCTGGTCAGATGAAACCAAAATTTAACTTTTTGGCAACAATGCAAACCGTTATGTTTGGTGTAAAAGCAACACAGCTGAACACACCATCCCCACTGTCAAACATGGTGGTGGCAGCATCATGGTTTGGGCCTGCTTTTCTTCAGCAGGGACAGGGAAGATGGTTAAAATTGATGGGAAGATGGATGGAGCCAAATACAGGACCATTCTGGAAGAAAACCTGATGGAGTCTGCAAAAGACCTGAGACTGGGACGGAGATTTGTCTTCCAACAAGACAATGATCCAAAACATAAAGCAAAATCTACAATGGAATGGTTCAAAAATAAACATATCCAGGTGTTAGAATGGCCAAGTCAAAGTCCAGACCTGAATCCAATCGAGAATCTGTGGAAAGAACTGAAAACTGCTGTTCACAAATGCTCTCCATCCAACCTCACTGAGCTCGAGCTGTTTTGCAAGGAGGAATGGGGAAAAATGTCAGTCTCTCGATGTGCAAAACTGATAGAGACATACCCCAAGCGACTTACAGCTGTAATCGCAGCAAAAGGTGGCGTTACAAAGTATTAACTTAAGGGGGCTGAATAATTTTGCACGCCCAATTTTTCAGTTTTTGATTTGTTAAAAAAGTCTGAAATATCCAATAAATGTCGTTCCACTTCATGATTGTGTCCCACTTGTTGTTGATTCTTCACAAAAAAATACAGTTTTATATCTTTATGTTTGAAGCCTGAAATGTGGCAAAAGGTCGCAAAGTTCAAGGGGGCCGAATACTTTCGCAAGGCACTGTATATATGTATGTATGTATATATATATATATATATATATATATATATATATATCACACACACGTTTACTTTTGCCCCTTTTTTGTGGTATCCAATTGGTAGTTACAGTCTTATCTCATCGCTGCAACACCCGTAAGGACTCGGGAGAGGCGAGGGTCGAGAGCCGTGCGTCCCCAAAACACAACCCAGCCAAGCTGCACTGCTTCTTGACACAATACCCGCTTAACCCGGAAGTCCGTTGCACCATTGTGTCAGAGGAAACACCGTACACCTGGCGACCGTGTCAGCGGGCATTGCGCCCGGCCCGCTACAGGAATCGCTAGAGCGCGATGGGACAAGATCATCCCTGCCGGCCAAACCCTCCCCTAACCCGGACGACGCTGAACCAATTGTGCACCGCCCCATGGGTCTCCTGGTCATGGCCAGCTGCGACAGAGCCTGGACCTCTAGTGGCATGCCAAGCACTGCAATGCAGTGCCTTAGACCACTGCGCCATCCGGGAGACTCACCAATACATTTGATCTATAATTTCTCTTTATATGGCAAAGATTAAAAAGGATTTTCCAGTAGATTGTCGACTTGATTCATGATGATAACTGCTAGCTAAGATTTGAAAGTAGTCCAATCAAAGCTACTGTAGATATGTGATTTGATGTGATTTTATCTGTGGCCAATGAGCCTTGAGCCTTCTTGGATGGGCACTTCTAATGTAACTCTATGGCAGCACTCAAGGGGTTCGAATTTTCTATCTCTACCCTTAGACTTGGCTGTGACGTAGTGTCCCCATGAGTGACAGAACACTGAGTGTATGCGGCTTTATTAGCTCAATGAGATATTATATATATATATTTTTTTACATTCTTTGCACACTGATATGTGACACGTGTTAATGCCAAAATAACATGCAAAACAGGCAAGCCTTTTTTTTTGGCTCTGCCCCACCTGCCCTGAATGACAGGTTGGTGCTGAAGGGGAGACACAGATATAGAAATATACAGCAAATACCAGAGGACAGCCACTGGTGTGTCCACATTTACAGAAGGGTGTGACTAAATCTAGGTGTCAGACTTGTTACACAGTGTTGTTGGGGTCAAATGTCTATGATAGACGGGTCCAATAAAAAGAAAGGGGAAAGTGAGGTAGAACAGAGAAATAGTAGAGAGACATAAAGGGAGACAGTGGTAGAAAGAGAGAGAGCAGGGAGAGTGAGATACAGAGGAGAGAGACAGAGACAAGTGTGAGACCAAGAGAAAAGAGTGATGGTGAATTGAGGGTGTGTGTGTGGATTAGTGTGTGCGGCGGGGCCGGCAGCAGGCAGCTGAGCAGAACCAGCCAGCCCTCACAAACCAATCAGGCCTTCATTAGGCCGGGCGGGAGGGATCGATGGGCAGCCTGCATCAATTAAACAGGACCCACACCACACACACCTAGGTTACACAACGCTTAACACACCCACACTACACAACTCGAGACACACGCCTTCCCTACACAATGCTATACACAACTACGCTACGCAACACTACACACACCTTCAGGCTATACACACACACACACACACACACACACCTTCACTACACAATTCTACACAATAGTATAGACACATCACGCATCTACACTACAAAACAATATACACACTATACTAAGCATATGCCTAATGTATGCTCACAGACCACAAGCACCTACACTATACACTAATATTCAACACTAGACACTATAGAACATCTGAATACATACACCACTATAATACACCATACATCCAGAGTAATACAGAACATTAATATAGGACACCACACATATAGGATATAGATCAGCTGCATTAATATGAAATGTTATGAGAATGGCAATTTAAATCACTGAACATCTTACAGACTGTGGCTTTAAGGTTTTAAAACCCACAATCATCTGTACATGTTTTTTAAAGTATTCTTTATCCTTGTATGATTGACGACAAGAAATAAAAACACTACAAGCACTATAAGGATTTCAGTAAATCCAGGCAATTTACAGACAGCGATACACAAACAAAACGGACCATCTTTTAGGGGGAATGTCTGAGTCCTGATAACAAACAATGAGAACTTTCCAGAGCATTACCTCACAACGAGGCCTCCACTCAACCCGTGATCTGTCCAAACACACTTTGAGACTCACACAAACACTCACAGCATCGATAACACCCAATTACACACACGCTCGCACATGGTGGGTCCTGAACACACAATTACACGCGCTCCGGACAAACTTTTATGAACACTCAATTACACACGCGCATAAATCACCAACCAAGCGCGCACTCAGCGTGAACACACACAGGCAGGCGCATGCACGTGGGATCACAGGCAGGCGCATTCCACTCACTGTCCCTGGCACAAACCATAGGCTGAAATAAATTCTACAAACAAAAACTCACCATAAAATAAACGTGTCTGTTTTCGACGATTACCGGGCCACGCTTCCTGAGCCCTATGCGTCACCTGCGCAACGCGGCATTGACACGTCAGTCTCCCACGACTAACGCAATGTGACAGTGTTTAGATTATAATATCTGGCCCGTATTACTGAGCATTAACGCCATTACCGCGCCCCGCCCTCGCCAGAGACGTTCAGGTGGGCCATTCTGGGGCTGAGAGAGAGAAAGATGAGGAAATTGAGAAAATCCATTGGAGGAAAGAGCGAGGATGAAAACAAGGAGAGATGTGTGCATAGGAGAACAGAAATGGTCAAATCAGTTTAGTTCTCTATTGGAATAGTATTTTGGTGATTCTGGAAGAGAATGTAAACATTTGACAATTAACTGGGAAAGATTGAGTCTTTTTGGTTGATTTGATAGTTTTCAGAGGGGTTACTGTTTGAAGGGTCCTGGACTGGAGGCCCTAGTACTGTAGGCCATTTAATGAGCAGATTAACTTGCCACCTAAATCAAGAATATCCATACTCTCAATGGAAAGGGTTGAAAAGATGCTCTCATTAAATGGTTGTGTGTGTGTATGTGTGTGTGCGTGTGTGTGTGCGTGTGTGTGTGCGTGTGTGTGTGTGTGTGTGTGTGTGTGTGTGTGTGTGTGTGTGTGTGTGTGTGTGTGTGTGTGTGTGTGTGTGTGTGTGTGTGTGTGTGTGTGTGTGTGTGTAACACAAGAGAGAAAGAGAGAGGGGGGATGAGTATGTTTTCTTTACTTTAGTGTGGCGGGGGTGGTTTGAGGTAATAGCAATAACTAAATGGGGAGGGGGAGCCAAACCCAACCCAATGGATATAAAGCCATTTTAACAATGAACAGCTGAACAAGAACCATCACTTTATATGATTTAGTGTTTACACTGAGCCACGTTCTGCTTCATATTGCTTTTCTCAGCCTTCATTTGTTTCTCACAAAGAAAACACTTATTATCTCAGCCTTGTTGTTTTAATTAGGGAAATTAATACATACGAATAAATGAATATGGCCTGCACCCTACAGACAGTAGCACCCACCCAGGCCTAGCTACGTCCATGCCTCCCTGCCTGGGATGTATTTGCGCACTGTAATTAACACTTAATAAGTAAGTGATTCATTATGATTAGTGTGCGGATTTGCCGTAATGGCCTCTCTCTGTGCTAGCAATCAACCTCACCCTGTTTACCCGTTCGTGGATCTCTCTATCTGTCTCTGTCTTCACACACGCTCATCTCCTCCCCAATCTGCATATCCGCCACTGTTCTTCGTGCCCCTCCATCCCTCTGTTAGTGACGGAGGGCCATTGGCTGTGTCTCGCTCCATCCATCTGAGCGTCATTAGCCAAGCAGAGACTGATGCAGGCTGGGGAGGAACCAGAGCCATCATCACACTGAGGGATCACTCACTTTTGAAGGGGGAAGGGGTGTTTAAGGGTGTGTGTGTGTCTGTGGGAGTGGGGGGTGATCCCTTAATTTACTTAACAAAAGGCACATCTCAATAGGTGGTCCAGGAATGACATGACATGGCATAAGTGTGTGTACATTACTGTATCTGTACTTGGGCTATTGTTTTTCAACCGAAAAGGAAGAAAATAGCTGGGGGGGGGTGTATAGAGGGGTTTGTTGGTGATTATGTCAATAATCAAAGGGCTATGCCAAAGGGTTCTGGTAGTGCTGAATTTAGAAGAACAAGAGATACAACTATCCACCAATACATTATTTCAGGGTGGTGAGAGAGAGGTGCATGTACCTTCTACAACTCCGGGTTCTAAACCCAAACAATCCGGTTGAAGATCCAGGAGCTATTCTTGACAGCAGTTTACCTGGGTCATTATATACAGTCAAAGAACAGGTTGTTTTTTTCTCCCCTTCCTTGCTCCTTCCCTCCCTATAGAATGTTCCTCACCCTCAAAATAATTTATTGGTCATTTTATCCCCTTTGGGAGCATGCGGCGATCAATTCTCTCTTCATGATGGTCTTAGCGCTTGGCCACAGGAGTTTGACCTTCTCTAAGAGATCTATCCATTTATCTGTCCATCCTGCTACCTACCTATTAATGTTTTCATATTGCTTCTGGGTTTCTGGCGCCTGTTGACGATAAAGACTCGTGTTCATCAAGCCATTATCTCTGTCTGTTTGTGCAATTATATGCCCTGGTCCTAAAGCGGGGCCAAAATCAGCCGGGGAAGAAAATGACGGGTCATTGTTGAGAATATGCACTTGAGACAGAGGGAAACACATTGTGTGGGTTGTGATGGTGGGATACAGGGAAGAGCAGGGTCAGGTTGAGAGTAAATTACATATCACATTACCTAGTGAGGGTCACCCAATTCCTCCCAATCTTTCACCATCCTCACCACAGTAACAGCTCTTTCTGTTTGTCCGTCTATGCACCTGTCTGTTAACAGTATTGTAAACATTAAAGCTAATGTCCAGGACTCTATCAGCAGCAACAGTTTCAAGACCTTGGACAGCAACCCCAGCAGGCACCGGCAGACTATAGTCACATTTCAGCACTGGACAGCAACCACTCATTAGTAAAATGTCTGTTTTCTTGTATGAGAGGACCATTTATTGGCAGGCATATTACAATTGTTGCTCTCAGTATTTATATTTAATCTCTACAAAATAATATTAATAACAAGTATGAAGATCTTGCCTTTCTGGTTTTGCTTTCATACCTAGAATCACCTATATAGACATGTCACATGGTCAGACATGATCAAGTGTAAACAACTGTACAAATAGATGTACTTACAGTGGTAGGCGGACAGACTCAGTCATCTCCATGTTGGTCCCACAGGGAGATTGCTGACAGGGGTTTGACTTCTTTCTGAGAGAGGTCACAACCTGAGAAAGTATAACCTGGTTCGGCTATAGTAAACATAATAACACGTTGAGAAGCATGGTAGGACAAGCCTACTGGAGGATGGAGGGGAAGGGGTAATCTGACATGGTAGTGAACATAATAACACGTTGAGAAGCATGGTAGGACAAGCCTACTGGAGGATGGAGGGGAAGGGGTAATCTGAACAAATGTTAGAACATAGAGATCATATTAAATGTTCTAATTCTTAACTCTATGTGTTAAAAGACATCATTATGGAAAGGAGGGTCCTTTTAATGACATGAGGAGAGGGGATTTCAAATCCAGGCCCTGCGGTCCAGAGTGCTGCTGGTTTTCTTTACTCCCTGGTAGTTCATTGATTGATTAATGTCATCGATTACCCTCCTTTTTCCTTTTTCTCATCACTGTGATGGTTAGTTTGTTCTTATTTACACTTACATAGATAACCGTACAGAACTTTCACCTCAATACCTCTCGTTAGTTCCATTCTACAACACACACTCTCTCTCCCTCTCTCTCTCTCTCTCTCTCTCTCTCTCTCTCTCTCTCTCTTCCACCCATGGCCTTTCCATTCTCATCCCTCTCTCTCACGCCCCTTCTCTCTTTCCTCTCATTCACACCCCCTTTCTGTCCCTTCCAATCTCCCTCTTCCTCTCTCTCCCTCTTCTCTGGCTCACAGGGCAGTGTTATATATTCCAGTCCCATGCTTTGCATGATTTGGGCAATAGATGAAGCCATATCCCTCTCTCCTCCTCCGTCTCTCCCCTCCCTCTCTCTCTCGCCTTGTTGTTTAATGTTTCAATTTGGAGGAAGCAAACATTCAATCAGACAGATTAACTGTTTAATGCATGTCATCAGTCAAACTGTCTAGGAGAGGGGGCCCCCTCGGCCTAGCGCTTTCTCCTCTCTCCCCCCTCCACCCGGGCTACGTCCTTCTCACTCCCCTGCTCTCCACGTGCCCACTGTCTACTCTCATTCAGGCTGGCCCATCCAGCACCAAGCACAGACACAGCAGTGTACACACACACACACACACACACACACACACACACACACACACACACACACGGTTCACACTGATATACATATACATATAGCTTAGGCAAAGCGTCAAATGTGCTCAGACACACCAGTACACAGACGGAATAAAGACGTATTTGCGTGTGTGTGTGTGTGTGTGTGTTTCAGCAGTACATTCAAACATTCAGTGGGATTCCGATGCCACATATCTTGATGTGCTAAAGGACACGTGGTGATTCACTTAGGATGGTAAAACTGCTTTACACAATTAAGTCACACTCTCTTAACAGACGACAGTCAGACACACATACACATCCCGCAGGCCAGTGGACAGGGAAATCAAAGTGACACGGATGTAGAGCAAGGGAGTGAAAGATTAGAGGAAATGAAAATAGTAAAGAGGAAAGAGGGAGAGAAGGAAAGGGTTGCAGAGCGTGGTGGAGGTGGAGTAGACTGGAAAATAGGGCCAATAGAGACGTGCACTTTAGGAATTAAATGAAATACACTCTAGATGCAGCCTGAGTTATGAAGTGTATTGTAATCAAGACATTTTCAACTGTTAATTTCTGTTAAATGTTTTTGATGAATGAGTATGAATGTCAGTGTCAATGTACATCTGCTTACAGATATCATTGCAACAGTTATATAATTTCCATTAAAACTTCTCTCACTCTCATTTTCACCCCTTTTTTTTAAAACATGCTCGATCTTGATCACTTTCACTGCTCCCCATCTCTATGTTTCTCCCTCCCCCTCTATCCCTCCTCCTTCCTCCTCTTCCTCTCCTGGTGCCCCAGTGCATCTGCCCCCCCCCCCCCCCCCACTCTCTGACCACAGTGCTGAGGGATGGTGTCTAAACCAGGTAAGTATTGACAGGGAGCTCCAGTGACATGAGGAGAGAAGAGACCGTCAATGCCCAGACACACAGGTCAGGGGTCAATGACAAAGGGTAGATGTCCTTGCCTGGATAGAAGAGGGGGTAGGATGGAGAAGGGAGGGAGAATAAATTGAGGGAGAGAGAGAGGGAGAGAGGGAGGGAGGGAGGGAGAGAGGGAGAGAGAAGCAATGGACAACAAAATACACAGAACAAGTACTGACGTGTAAATGTGAGCCCATCTCAGAGGAATAAGACAATCCGTTTCTGACACCTACACAAATCAATGGATTAGAGGTCCTCATTATATATAGAACTTTCACACAATCAAATAATCCCACAATTAGTTGGATTGATCTCAAATTGAGAGAAAGTATTGAGAGAGATGGACTGAGACAAAGAGAATGAATGAAATGTTAGTGAGGAGTTGACAAGAGTGGGTATGCCACTGGACTAGGATTAGGATGAACACACACACTCACACACACGGTATGTATTGACACAGAGGGAGAGTGTCAGTGTGTATTGAACGGCGGTGGTAAGCGAGCCCTCCCCTCCCGCCCTCTCTCTCTCTCTCTCTCTCTCGGATATCAGTCCATTCTCCTCTAATCATTTCCTTCCTTCTGGCCCTCTCTTCTTTCTAATGCAATTATCCATCATTCATCTCTCTCTCCTTCTCTGTATCTATTTTTTCTGGTTACATTACATTTGTACTCTTTGCTTGGATGGCAATGGCCTTTTGCTGCATCTTTAGTTTGCGTCTCAAACAACTGACTCCTCTTCTTCCTTTATCTAAAGCTTCTCTTGTTGTTTCTTCTTTTGTTGGTTCTCACCTTCTGCTCTTTTGTTCTGATCAATTTACACCCTCAAAGAGTGAAACAAAATATCACTCATCCATGTATGTCACTCTCCAAATCCTAAAGGAACTTTCCTATGGTAAATATAAATGTCAATTACGTTTAACCTTTATGAACAGAATTCAATTATTATTATTATTATCAAGCAAATACACAGACAGTAACAATGAAACAACGTAATGAAACACTGTGATGTCATTACTCCATTTCCTGATTGCCATGATGTCAAGTGGGACTCAGTGAGGCCAGGTGGTCTCATCTCTGCAGTAGAATAGAAAATACAACACCTGATGGTGAACAGTGGAGCACCCACCTGCTCTATAACCTCTCTGGAACTGGCCCAAATCATTAGATGCTGTTGGAGTCAACAACAACAACCGATCTAAGATCAGCTCTCCCTCCCTTAGCTTCAATCTTAGCCTTTATGAGCAGAACAAGATGGCATGCCTGGGACCAGCTATTTAGCTGACCATAAGATGTAGTTAGACATACAATAACAACCACCAGCCAGAAACAGACAACCCTCTAATATGTGGCCCTCAACCTGTGGGCTAAAACATAGCCTACAGATTTTGGGACCTATACTGTAAACAAAACCAACGCCACAGGCTAGTACAGTCTTAAGATACACTTCAGAAGGAATCAGCTGTGTGTGTCCCTCCAATGCCCACAGTTGGGGAGCACTCCACTCCTCTAATCTATGCACTGTATATAATCACATGTACTGTATAAGCCATTGACTGCCTTGGGCACTTCCCCTCGAAGAGGTGCTTTGTCTCTCTGCCAGTTCACCTTGATAACACACACACACACATACACGCACGCACACACATGCACACACACACACACACACACACACCGCCTTGTTCTGCGCCAGACGTTCTCTTAATGAACAGAATGTGAACAGTGTTAATTTGTTGACAACCTTCAACCCACCCGTACTTTCCCTGGTCTCTCCTCCTTCCATCTTGCTCAATCTTCCTCTATCCATCTCTCTCTCTCTCTCTGTTTCTCTCGCTCTCTCTGTCTCTCTCACTCTCTGTCTCTCTCAAATGTGCAAGTTTTTGATCTCTTCTGAAATGAAAGTATACACAAAGCTCAGATTCTGTTTTTGAGAAGTACACTTACAGTATATACATTTAATGCAATGTAACTCGCTAAAATGAAGTAATGTAAGAGGTTAGTGATATATGAATGCGCCTATGACACAAGTGTTTGGTCACTTTCATATGAACCCTATATGAACTCAGTATGTTGAGGATATCCTTTGAATTATGATTTTCAGCCTAATTCAAGAAGACCATTCATCTGATGGGAAGATGTGGGTGTTTATAGACTGGGCTTGTGTGTGGCGGTAGGAAGGAGGTTTGTTGATTTCTGGTTCTGCCAAGGAAAAAAGAAAAAGGAAGATAGCATGTATTTTCTTACCTCCTGTTAGGTCTTTAGAAAAGTTGAGTGGAGAGAGAAAATAAATCAAACGGAGCATTTTCACAGTAACAGGCGTATTGGCAGACAACCACCTTTCCCCGCAAATTTGCGAACTCGGCTTCCTGCCTTGCGCTCAGAGTTCTTCCGGAAACAGATGGTTGCCGGAATGTCCTCGAGCAAAGTTCTACACAACTTGCTAGCCAAGAGGCGCGTGACGAGGGGTGTGCGCATCTCTGACAACTTCTGCTATTTTCTATCGTCGTCCTCTTTGCATGAAAAAACATGCAAACAGTTGTTAAAATATATCTTGAAGTGTAACACCAAAAATAGACAAATGAGATGGAAGAAAAGTAGGCCTATTCGGTGCAATAGGCTATTTATCTCTACAATGGAATATATTGGAATATGCGTGGCCCACATATGTCATATGAAAATGTTAGAATGACAAGAACTGCCTACAAAGTTCAAAAAGTGATGCAGTCTGGAATATTTAAGGAATCTGCAACGTGAACTCGATCTGGCGCTGACCAAAAGCGAGGTGCTGACCTGACGCTGTCCATGGTACTGAAATAGCTAACGCCTGACCATAGCAAAGCGCACGGTCATTATGCGTTCAATGAAACTCATATATAGCAACATTGGCTATAGACCTAATATGAATAGGATATTGTAGGCTGCACATTTTGAATCCCATAGGCCTAGGCTATGACTATATGAGAACCGTATCCAACGGTTTCACTTTGGCCTATGAGGGAGTCGTGGGACGACAGAGGCCTAAACGAGAAGCAGAATGTTTCAACCACCTCTTTTAATGGACTTACAGACTCATTTCCAATTAGCCCGTTGTAATCCGCAGCTCATCCCTGTTTTACGCCCCGCTTGTCCTACACCCGATACTTTGATCTGGACTCAGCGGGCCTGACGCTCCGGCCCTTTGTTAAAGACTTCGCCGGGACTAATCTCAGTGACCCGGCGTAACCTTGACCACCCACTGCCCGGCCTTGCGTTTGGTTCATCACCGCCCCGGACACACAACGTTTCCCGGGAGAAAGACCTTGATCGTTTCATCAAACGGTGCGCGCCGTCGACTTCCCTCTCATCCTAACATGGAGGGAGGGGGCACCGCCATCGAGCAAATGATCTATAAACAGCGTAGGCCAATAGTCAAATGGGTAAGGATATACTTTATTGAAACTTCAAGAAGCATGGGCTGAAAACTAAAATAAACAAAATAAGTGGTGGAGAGGATTTTGCATATGGCTATTGTTGATTGATGGATGGGATGTATGGAAAGTTTTTTCTCTCCCTCTGAAGACAGACGTGTGATAAGGGAAGGGGGTAGGCTATAATGTCGTAGCAGCTAACAATGATCTTAATGGGAGTCTACGTTTGTCATCATTGTATCATTAATAACGGAACGCCAATTTAACAACACTTCAACCAAAGATAATGGGGAGAGTTAATACGGAGGCGTATACATCAATCGTTTTGCATATATTTAGTCAAACGGGTACAGAAAATGATACGCACAGACGAAAAAGCTCAATCGGATGAAGATAAAAACGGTTTCACTGGCTCTTATTGCAAAGCAATATACAACACAAGACACTCACAAGCACTCAAACTCAAACAGAGAGTAGGATAGGGAGAGAGAGAAGGGGGGAGAGAGAGTGAGAGACCCACACAGCCGCATCTCTCACCCCCACCCCTCCCTCCTTCCTTCTCTATCTCTCGTTCTCTCTCTCCTCTCTCTCCTTCACTGGAAAAAAACGGCAAGCAGCCGAGACTAGCAGGGCCGCACATAGCTGATCAATATTCGATTTAGTTGCTAATTTAGGGCCTTTCTATACCTGTCATCCCGTGATGTATGAGTCCTAACCCGAGGTCGCCGCGGAAAAGAAGAAGGAAAAAAAATAAGAAGAAAAAATCAAACACCAGTCAACTTTTCACTTAACAATAGAGCGACTTGAATATTATTTATGGGCGAAAGGCTCACTTTATGGGTGAATTGCTCCTATAGCTGGCGGAATGATGAAGCGCCTTGTAAGCACATGCCACACAGGCATTGACACAGGCGTAAACAGACACACAGGGGACATAACATGTAAACATGTGAAATCATGATGTTTTGTATAACGCCTGCAAAGAGAGGAAGCATTGGCATCACATCAATTGAGTATCGATACACGTATAACTAACTACATAGGAGCTCACAGCTTGTGTTTTTTATGTAAAGGGGATTTAGCTAGTACAACATCAGTGATGACATTTGACATTTGGCCATTGTACATTATTGTACATTATAACATACTATAGCATAGGTGCGGCAGGTAGCCTAGTGGTTAGAGCGTTGGGCCAGTAACCGAAAGTTTGCTCGATCGAATCCACTGCTCCTAGGCCTTCATTGTAAATAAGAATTTGTTCTTAACTGACTTGCCTAGTTAAATAAATGTAATAAAATAAATAAACATATGGGTTGAAAACAAGCCTTTTACTGTTAGATAGTTACATCTAGAGACTTTCCTAAGAACACACACACATCACAATCCCTGCTTTATTTTATCACTTAATGTCTTACCGATCGATCACTGTTCTAAGGATGTTATCAATAATTTGAAAGCTTGATTAACTTCAGCGTTTCCACAACAATTCTCCACGTTTATAGTCTCTCGAATTTTTAATTAACGCTTGCTTAATTAGTTCGAGATCGTTTAGGAGTAAGACGCTTTATTTTAGGGGGAGGGGTGGAAATTAACATAGAAATCTCGGCTGATAAATTGATATATTATCAGGAAAGAAATGTTGTAGGAATTTCTTGGCGGAACGAATCATAAACAGACATCCATCAAAATAAGGCAGCTAGAGATAAAATATGATTCTTTAGCAATATTATTGAATTATTTGATGCCTTTACAACTGTTTAAATGTTTTAGACTAGAATAATGAGAATACAGTCATAATGTACTTTAGTACTGCCTCTTCACAAAGGCCAATTAAATTGCCTATTGCTAAATATTGTATCAAAAGGGCTCAATAAACAACGATAGGCCAACAGACCACTATTTATCTCCCACAAACAAATAATTTCAGTAGGTCTGTCATTGGGCGAGTATAAAGCATCTTTGATATGAAAGTACTCACTTTGTCTGTGGTGCAGTAGAGTCCCATTCCTCCCTCTCATTGGATCTGTAAAGATAATCAAACATGATGCATCGACAATTTAAGATACAATTGCCACTTCTATTGTTTTAGGGGTCAGTGGAATGAGTCAAAGGTCACAGTGGTCAAGGTCTGGGTGATGTGCTGAAGGTAACACATATTCCAGACAAAGAGGAAAGCTCTAACTGTGTATTAGTTTGGCATCAGACTTAAGACCTAATGGTGAATAAATGAATACATGTTCTAATGCAATGCTAGTTCATAGAAGGCATTTCATTAGTGTAATCAGTTGAAGGATCAATGAGCTGGCATTAGCAACACTACTATTGGCCAACGATCTCCTAAGAGATCTGTGGTGACTTTGTCACCTGCAGAATATCTAATGTTAACATTTAGAACCATAGACAGCGATGATAGCTGTGTTCAGAGTTTCCAACCTTCAGCACTACAGGGCAAAGGACTGGGACTGTCAGCCATAGTTTTTATTTTTCTCTTTAGGTGGTGTAGATTATTTACAATTCTAAGGGCTCTCTGAGACTTCTGGACAGACCATTGGAGAAATAGCACACTATGATCAAACATGAGGTGAATAAATATACTAATTTATGTTAGTTGTTGTAGGTCCCTTATTAGAAGCCTATGAACTATTGATTGTGAGTCATTGGCTTTAGACTGCGATTTCAAATTATTCACACACATTCAATCATACAACACAAATGTGACTCTCTTTTACAGTATACAAACAAACCATGATAGTGGATGGAGAATGGTTCAACTTGGCCTGTATATAGCTCCCTCAGCTCAGTCCTATAGGATCCAGTTGTTTGGTGGATGTGTGAGTGTGATTTCCCCAGACCCTGCTCTCCAGGGACGCCCCGCTCCCCTGCCATCTCTCTGAGCCCGGCTGGTTAAATGGACAGGTCATTCATTCCCTGCTGCCTTTCAATCTCCCCTCCCTAGATGGGCCCTCACTGCCTTAAAGGCCACATTTCCCTGCCCATTATCTACAAGTCACAGGGAATATCTCATCGCACTGCAGAATGATATCCCAATCAACACCATCGTAATCATCATAACCCAATCAACACCGTTGTAATCATCACCAGTAAATGGGGACAACTCACTCATAAGGAAGTAAGGAATAACAGAAAGATAGAAATAATATGAGGCTGATAAGAGTTTTACAAATTGTAAGCATGTTCAATGAGAGTGTTTTCCGTTACCTGTAAGTAACAACTGTAACTGTAACTGTAAGTAACTCATTCATAAGGAAGTAAGTAACTGTAAGTAACAAGGAATATGCCACGACATTGTAGAAAGGAAAATAAAGGTAAAAAAAAGATGTGGCCACTTATGGTGCGAATAACTGCTTAACTTGTACATGTGATTGCTACTGCTTATTATCTATCTTGTTGACTAGTCCCTTTACCCCTACCCATATGTACATGCAGTATCTACCTCAATTACCTCGTACACCTGCACATCAACTCGGTATTGGTAACCTGTGTATATAGATAGTTATCGCTACTCATTGTGTATTTATTCCTCATGTTATTATGTTTCTATAATTTTTCTAGAATGTTGGAAGGGCTGGTAAGTCAGCATTTCACTGATAGTCTACACCTGTTGTTTACGAAGCCTGTGAGAAATACAATTTGATTTGATTCTAATCTCTACACCAACACCTGTGAGCTACAGATGTAGGATCTTAATTTGAGCCAGTTTTCTACTGCAGGAACATTTTCCTGCACCAACAGGAAATGTGAATTATTATGTGGATTAGAATTAATGGACATTTGACATATTTTTCATATGGGAAAATCAAGTCTGAAATTTCTAAGTGAAAATTACAAACATCAAAAACCTTGTTGAACCTCAAATAACAAGTTTTAAATGTCCTGCAACAGGATGATCAAATTAAGATCCCACATCTATAGGGGCATAATTTAAATGAGTCAAATGAAATGGGTGCCACCTCCCAAGAGCCTATATGACAGGCATAGAGCTGTGTGCTGGGAATGAGAGATGATCAGTGTGTCCATTAAGTCTCTTGTCTGTGTTGATGATGGTGGTCCTGACTGGGCCGGTTAACAGTGTTATTAATAATCCTATGATCTATGAGCTTGTCTGATGTCAGTCAGCCATTAGAGACTTGCCTCTAAGTTCTCCACACTTGGTTTCCTTGACGCCGGTGTCGGCAGCGGAGCAGAGGCCTGTTCACATAACTGTGTGTTAGGCAAAGAGTGGTGGGGGATAGGGAGGTGAGGAGGGGTGGGGGGGGGGGGGGGGGAGAAGAAGTGTTTAAAAGGCAGGGTCATCATTTACAGGGATGATTAGGTGCCTTGACTGACCCATGCCCTGCATCTCACTCACCGGAGTCAAATGATGGACAGATAGACGGACCAGAGATAAAGAGATAGAGGGAGGAATTGGAGACTTAGTAAGAGAACAAGCTTGTGAAACAGGGAGACTGCAGACAGATAGGGAGGCCAAAAGAGAACAGAAGAAAATATGACCAGAGTAGACAGAAACAAAAAGAGTGAGAGGAAAAGAGAACAAGGTATGGTGCTCTGACAGGATGTCTAGTGGGCAGAGCAGTAGCCTAGAAGGTAGGGGTGCTATGATAGGATGTCTAGGAGGCAGAGCGGTAGCCTACAGACAGAGTCAAGTGGAGGGGACATTTAAGGGGCCTAATCAGAGCTGAATGAGCCATGTTAGGAGGGAGGAACTAACAAACACTGACTAGCAGGTCTCCCCTGACCTCTCTCTAACTCCCTCTCTCCCACCTCTACTTTCCCCCCCTTCATATCCTCACTTCATTCCTCCCCGTCCATCCTGCACTCTTTCCCTTCACTCTACAAACAAAGTTGCCCAGTGTTGACTGGACTCTGGAGGCTTCAACAGGAAAGAGAGAGAGAGAGAGAGAGAGAGAGAGAGAGAGAGAGAGAGAGAGAGAGAGAGAGAGAGAGAGAGAGAGAGAGAGAGAGAGAGAGAGAGAGAGAGAGAGAGAGAGAGAGAGAGAGAGAGAGAGAGAGAGAGAGAGAGAGAGAGAGAGAGAGAGAGAGAGAGAGAGAGAGAGAGAGAGAGAGAGAGAGAGAGAGAGAGAGAGAGAGAAGCGTTTCTAATTTAAATAAACCCTTCGGCAGACTGAAACTGGCAGCAAGCTTCCCCTCCACGCGCCAGTGAAAGAAAGAGAAGAAGGGAAAAGAGGGAGGGCAAAAGGAAAGGAGAGATAGATGGATATAGAGATGTCTCCATGTTGGTTTGGTTATCCGCATGGGAGAGCTGGGGACGGGGTCGAAGGGAATAGGCTAAAGTGGAAAAAGATAGGGAGGTATATAGAGGGGAAAGAGACGGGACAGGTAGAAATAATGGGTACCAAAGAGAAAGGAATACAGAGGAGATACAGGAAGTAAAGAGGTAGGGGAAAGAGAATAGGAGAGAGCTGGGAAAAGTTAGGCGTTAAGGAGAGAAGTCACTGTGTGTGTATGCGTGTGCGTGTGAGAGAGAGAGAGAGAGAGAGATATTGGGAAATAAGGTACAACGGCATGAGGATGTCCATTGGGAGACCTCCAGTTCTGCTCCCTGTTAAAATCACACACACACACACACACACACACACATTCAAATAGGGTCTCTCAGCGGTGGGCCGATCAGTCTCATTTCATCAAAAGTGGGCTGAAGTTTTTTGGTTTGTTCCTACATTGTACTAGTCAGTCAGATTGTCTCCCCCTGCTACGCTGCTTCAGCACAGCAGTGGCCCTCCTTCTCTCTCTCTCACTGGGCCACAGATCAACCACCTGGAGGGATGGTTCAGTACATCCACTAGGCTGAGCTATTATTAAAGTCACACATTTGAATGCCTGAGAGTAAGGATTGTTAGCCAGAGATATCCTAAGATTTATTTGTTCATGAAAAGTTTGTGGTTCTGAAAATACAGTCTGTTCAGTCTGTAGAGTCGGTTCAATTGGTTCAGTCTGTTCAGTCTGTAGAGTCGGTTCAATTGGTTCAGTCTGTTCAGTCTGTAGAGTCGGTTCAATTGGTTCAGTCTGTTCAGTCTGTAGAGTCGGTTCAATTGGTTCAGTCTGTTCAGTCATAAACAGTAATAAAAGAAAAATAGATGGAAAGAAGGCAAATGCCTTTCAGCGTCACAGACATACAGTATATATTAAAACTATTAATGTAGTCTGTAGAAACCCATGAAGTATAGACTATCACCTAGCTCCATAAGAGGCACCAATCGAAGAAACAGGTCTTATGACATGCATGTAGACAAAAATGACAAGATACGATTACACAGTCCCGGAATAAAGGAGCATGTGCACATAGCGAGACACACGACTCTGTTTGTGTATATGCAAGGTATAGGGAGGGAGGGAGGGAGGGAGGAAGAGAGAGAGAGAGAGAGAGAGAGAGAGAGAGAGAGAGATCACCCCCTCCTTTCTTCAAACACACACACCGAGAACAGGCTCTGGCTTTGGCGGCGCTGGAGTGGAGCGGAGACGAGGGGAGAACCATAAATCTTCATATAGCGGCTGTTTTGATTAATGCAGCCGAGTCGAGCTAGGGGGCTGGACCTATCCCATTACGGCCTAATGGAAGATGGAGCGGCGCTGTCTCCACCACTAGGCCCCTGTCATTTGTTCCACTTTGCAGTCCATTTGGCCGAGAGACTACAAGCCACTCCATCAAAAATATTTTCAGAGTTAATTTCCGCCCGCTTAATTCGCCTTGATTCGGATTGCGTATCGAATGGCAGGATCGATTTTCGCCTGGCGTCTAAATTAAATAAAAGAGGGGGGTATACTTTAAGTCTGCGTTTTCTTTATTTTCTCTTTTCCATTCCATTCTTCCACCCTTTTTCCAACCATCCTTTACTGTTGGTTCCCCTCAGTCTTTTTTTCGATGCATCTCATTTCCCTCTCTCTCTTAGATTTTGATATGTTTGGGGAGGAGGAGGAGAAGGAGGGAGAGTGGGCACAGATCCTTGGGTGTAGTTACAGATGAAGGCAGACCTATTGAAAGACAAGTAGTTTAGTTTGATAGATTTATGGATTTGTCATAAATTATAAACGGACACAAATAAAGACACTCGTTTTGGGTAGCCTATGGGGTAAGTAGCATGATCCCACACTGAGAGTAGCATCATGAAATGGGTTGATCATGGGTTAAGTGTAGGCAGGTAGCTTATTATTAATAATACATAATAGCCTAATGCAAAAAAGAAAAAGCCAAACAGATACAATTTTAGGCAAATGATAGGCGAATAGTAGCCTAACCAAGACAAAAACATTGTGGGAAATTTGTAAAGAGAATGGATGGAACAGGATGGGGTGAAGAAGAATTGGATAGACAGGGAAAGTGGGGTAAATTAGGGGCATCTGTATATTGAAGAAGCGAAAATAATAGGTGAAAAAGTACAAAAAATAAATGAAAAAAGGTAAAGAGCGCGGTGACAAATTGGTCGAGTGTGTCGCGAATTCCCTTTTAGATTTAAAGCCGAGTGTAGCCTATCGTCATATCTTTCCAGAGTAATTTATTTTCTAATTTCTCTCTCTCTCTCTCCCTCAGTCCCTCTCTCTCTCTCGCTCTCTCCCTCCCTCTTGCTCTCTCTCTGTGAATTTATCTGTTAGCCCCCACGCAGGCTCCAGTCACGTGCGATTGAGTAGGGAAAAAGTCAATGCAAGTCTCCAGCGATAACCCCCCCGTCCGCCTCTTGCGTCTCCAGCACTATCTCTTCCCAGCTTCGTATTTTATTTGTTTATTCGTAAAAGTTTATTTTCCTTCCCATCCTCTTTCTCTCTCCTATCTCTCAACCTTTCCGTCACATTGCTTCATTTATTCTCCTCAGCAGTCAACATTTAGATATTGATTTGATTCTTCCGCCTTCTCAACTGTTCACACTGAAATGAATGATTAGCCTAAATCCCTCTCGAGTCCAGAGGGGAAGTTCTTTAGAAATATGAACACAGGCATAGACATACATGGGTGTGGGGGGGGGGGTGTCACAGTTGATAAGGCCTCTGCTTAGCACACCCTGAGGGGGTAAGACATGTCTCAGATAGGAGGACTGATGACGATGTCTCTACTAGTGATATGGCCAGTGCACTCAACCCATCCTGATATCTGTGTCTCTATTTCAGACCCCACATCTGTTATTGTATGATCTTTAAGAAAAACTGCCTGAGCACAGAATAATGAAATCAAAACACAACACACACAGTCAACAACCCCCTGGTAAGAAACACACCGTGTCAATATTAATCACACTGACAGAAAGTCGAAATATGGCATCTGCCAAACGCCATCTTCCCTCTCTCCTGTCTTTCTTTGTGGAGGAAGGAGAAATGGAGGGAAATACAGAGAGGGGGAGGTTTGGGGTGAGAGAGGAACGGGAAGGTGCAGTTGGAGGGTCAGGGGAGAAGAGGGGAATTTGAAAGTGAAGATATATAGGTATATAGGCCTAATGATGTATAAATGGTCTAGTTGCCTTAGTAATGTTTAGTGTGCTAGTTTGAGTTAATTCAGTAGGAAAGGCCTCAACATAATGCTAATGGCATCCAAACTATGGTTAATAGTGTAAAAAGCATGGAGGGAAAATGACCACAACGCAGTAAATAAATGTATTTATTGGTTGACGTGGAAATCTCTCTACAAGACACTTCCCTTTAAGAAATGAAGTGATTGAAGGTCAAGGTCTGAGGTTCAACAAGTCTCTAAAATTGAGATCTGAAGCCTGTCTGTCTTGAGGGTTAGAATGACATCAGGATCTACACATTGTCAGGTATCACACTTGTAAGAGCTCAAACAATATACACCAGTCTATTCTCTGTGCCTCTACATTTCATAAGTCTTCCTGTTTGCCATGCTTCCCCAAATACATCCACTATCTTCTATTTATCCCTCAATCATCTCAGCCTCTCCATTCTGCTATCCTCCTCTCCCACTCATTCCATCCTCCTTTCTTTTCTCTCATCCTCTCCCCATCTGCCTCCTTCAATTGTCCCTCTCCCTCTTTCTCCCCTTCTCTTTGGCTGTACTGTGGTCACTTCTCTGTTGCCGCTACTTTCTTCTCCTCCTCGCTCCTTTCCTCTACCCTCCATTCTGCCCCTCTCTCCCTTTCCCTCCCTCTCCCTCCCTCCTTTTCCCTCTCTCTTTCCCCTGTGATGAATGAGTCTGTCTGCTGGGTACAGTTCATATTTACTGAGCAGAGGAGCGCACACTGTCAGTCTCTCTCGCCCTCCACATCTCTATCCCTCCCTAAACAGACAGAGGGAGCAAAAGGTTACATTGGGATGGAGTAGGAGGGAGGCCATGGTCAGAGAGCCACGACAGCAGCCGCTGCGACAGATGCTAGCTGGATGGTACAGCTGGACAAGCCCATAATCAAGCAAAGAGAAAGTGGTTAGCAGTTCCTGTTAGCGATAGCTCTGGAAGTCCTCACTACAAACACTACATGTCCTGACTAGGAAAACCTCTGGAACCATATAGGCTATATAACTAAGGCCCTGAGTTTTTCTAGGTCAGATCTTCAAAACACAGGCCCTATTTATAGGCCTACATGCCAGAGGGTGTGAAACAAATAGTTGGCAGCAACTGTCTAGGACAGAGGTTGTTAAACTTTTTCAGCTTGCCCAGCAAACCAAAAATGTTTCTGTGAAAGTTCCCAGAACATTTGTTAGGTCGTGGCAAATGTTCTCATAACACAAAAACTGTCCAGTCGTGCTGATGATTATAGAATGTAGAAAACATTCGCCTGATGTTGCAAGAATATTCTTGGAACACATTTAATCTGTTCTTTAAAAGGTTCCCATAATGTTTCATTAGGTCTATAGAAACAGTCTGGTGCAAACGTTATGGGGATATCACAAAATATATTTTCTCAAAATACAAAAACTGTCCAGTTGTGTGGTTGATTCTACCAGTTGTGTGGTTGATTCTACCAGTTGTGTGGTTGATTATTTTAGGGTGCAAAAAACATTCACCTGACGTTACCAGATCGTTCCCATGTTAAGGGATTTTTAATCAATAAGGACTAATTATGTATACATTTCAATCAGGACTGACTAATCAGAAAACGATTATGTTACTGTATAGATGTATGCATTTTCTTTTTAACCTTAGTACTGAATATAATGTGTGTAAATATAATCAAGAATTAGAACAATGACTGTCTGTTCCTTGGTAGAAATGAATGAACTTATAGCCAGACTGGCTAGAATGCTTATCTACACAGGCAGACCTTGGCTTGGGTCGTAAATTATCTTACTAGGGAGAGACGATGTGGGAAGGCTTGAGAACTATACAGCCATTGTACTGCTGGTTGATGAGACATAGTAGTACGAAAACTAATGACGTCATTTTCAGTTTATAATAGTAAACTGTAGTAAACTGTATCATGTTCAGTACTCTCGAGAATAAACGCAGCTGGTTGATTTTTGAGACTGGTCTCTGTCCATTTTATGCAAATAAGAGTCTTACCAATTCTTAGGAATGGCAAGAAGAAAGCCATTTCTTAAAGATATCCATAAAAAGTGTCGTTTAAAGTTTGCCACAAGCCACCTGGGAGACACACCAAACATGTGGAAGAAGGTGCTCTGGTCAGATGAAACCAAAATTGAACTTTTTGGCAACAATGCAAACCGTTATGTTTGGTGTAAAAGCAACACAGCTCATCAGCCTGAACACACCATCCCCACTGTCAAACATGGTGGTGGCAGCATCATGGTTTGGGCCTGCTTTTCTTCAGCAGGGACAGGGAAGATGGTTAAAATTGATGGGAAGATGGATGGAGCCAAATACAGGACCATTCTGGAAGAAAACCTGATGGAGTCTGCAAAAGACCTGAGACTGGGACGGAGATTTGTCTTCCAACAAGACAATGATCCAAAACATAAAGCAAAATCTACAATGGAATGGTTCAAAAATAAACATATCCAGGTGTTAGAATGGCCAAGTCAAAGTCCAGACCTGAATCCAATCGAGAATCTGTGGAAAGAACTGAAAACTGCTGTTCACAAATGCTCTCCATCCAACCTCACTGAGCTCGAGCTGTTTTGCAAGGAGGAATGGAAAAAAATGTCAGTCTCTCGATGTGCAAAACTGATAGAGACATACCCCAAGCGACTTACAGCTGTAATTGCAGCAAAAGGTGGCGCTACAAAGTATTAACTTAAGGGGGCTGAATAATTTTGCACGCCCAATTTTTCAGTTTTTGATTTGTTAAAAAAGTTTGAAATATCCAATAAATGTCGTTCCACTTCATGATTGTGTCCCACTTGTTGTTGATTCTTCACAAAAAAATACAGTTTTATATCCTTATGTTTGAAGCCTGAAATGTGGCAAAAGGTCGCAAAGTTCAAGGGGGCCGAATACTTTCGCAAGGCACTGTATATATATATATATATATATATATATATATATATATATATGTATTTTACTCTGACATGTCGCGATCCACCATTAACGTATCCGTGGCCCACTTTGGGTCGCGACCCCACTTACATACCCACGTTGTTCACCAGCCTCCTCATAGCACTCTTTACCAAACAATTGAGTTGTTTTTTTCCTTCCTCTTTTGTGTAAACCAATAGTTTTAGGCGTCTTTGGACTTGTGAGAGAGTGAAGCGAAAGAACTGTTACCAGCTGCAGCCTTTACCAAAGCCCCCCCAAAATACCCAGTTTCATCTACGCCTACACACCAGCGCGTCTCTCCAGAGTCTAACGGGATGTTTTGACCCGTATTTTGACCCCTTCATGAATGAGAGGAGTGGATGCGGGCCTGGTGGTGCCCAAAGGGACGGCCGAGAGCGGCTCCAAAGCCCCCATAGAGCCACCCTCTCTTCCCACACACTGACCTCCAGGGCCAATGAGAGCCAAAACCACCGTACTGCGACGACACCGGTGACACCGAAGCACCAACGCGTACAATGTGTTCCTCTGCCAAATTGACAAAAATATAGACAGTAAATACGAGGAAAATTGGATACCTCAAATTACATCACAGAAAGAAAATCCCCCCAACTGGACTTTTATAGGATCCAATATGAGGTAATTCAATTTTCAGACTGCAACCTAAAAGACTACCAACTGTCTGTCAGGGGACAGATTGAAAACGCTTTTGCCGTTTGTCTTTGGGATGTCGAAGGCTAAATAAATGTTTGGTTTCATGTTTCGATTTGTTGATGATTTGCAGTAGTATCCGCAATAGTACCATCTATATTGTACTGATGAAATATAATGTCATTGCAGAGTCAGACATTCACAGAGTATACTGGAGCACCATAAATACAATGTATCTGAGGCTGGGGAAAGATAATGGATGGAAAATAAGAGCCATAGAGAGAAAAATACATTATTGAAGGGAGGGAAGAGATGCATCATGCCATAATTATGTCAATATTATAGAAAATAGGACAGAATGTAGGAGAGAGATGTTTGTCATTGGACACAATGACTGGTTCCAAAATAGGAAATAAAAAAGCGTTGGCTGTGTTGTCTCTCTCTACAGGTTCTAAAAGTAGTTTTAGACAGAAAAAAACACAGTGCTAAATAAAAGGGGTGTATTCCACTTGTGGCATGTAACACTGATCAACATTATAGATACAAGAATACATGTAACACTGATCAACATTATAGATACAAGAATACATGTAACACTGATCAACATTATAGATACAAGAATACATGTAACACTGATCAACATTATAGATACAAGAATACATGTAACACTGATCAACATTATAGATACAAGAATACATGTAACACTGATCAACATTATAGATACAAGAATACATGTAACACTGATCAACATTATAGATACAAGAATACATGTAACACTGCTCAACATTATAGATACAAGAATACATGTAACACTGATCAACATTATAGATACAAGAATACATGAAACACTGATCAACATTATAGATGCAAGAATACATGTAACACTGCTCAACATTATAGATACAAGAATACATGTAACACTGATCAACATTATAGATACAAGAACACATGTAACACTGATCAACATTATAGATACAAGAATACATGTAACACTGATCAACATTATAGATACAAGAATACATGTAACACTGATCAACATTATAGATACAAGAATACATGTAACACTGATCAACATTATAGATACAAGAATACATGTAACACTGATCAACATTATAGATACAAGAATACATGTAACACTGATCAACATTACAGATACAAGAATACATGTAACACTGCTCAACATTATAGATACAAGAATACATGTAACACTGATCAACATTATAGATACAAGAATACATGTAACACTGCTCAACACTATAGATACAAGAATACATGTAACACTGATCAACATTATAGATACAAGAATACATGTAACACTGCTCAACATTATAGATACAAGAATACATGTAACACTGATCAACATTATAGATACAAGAATACATGTAACACTGCTCAACACTATAGATACAAGAATACATGTAACACTGATCAACATTATAGATACAAGAATACATGTAACACTGATCAACATTATAGATACAAGAATACATGTAACACTGATCAACATTATAGATACAAGAATACATGTAACACTGATCAACATTATAGATACAAGAATAGATTATCAAATGGAATAGAGACCTTCTGATTCAGAACATTCTGTGCTTATCTGAAACAATGTTTTCCAATGCCTTCTGATTCAGAACATTCTGTGCTTATCTGAAACAATGTGCTAAGTCTGTTTACTGCCATCTCTAGTTTGTGCCATCTAACAGCACTCAAGCTCTTCCTCCTGCCTGCTCCTAAATCAGAGGAGGAGAGATTTCCTCCTGTATTCCCTGGCTGAAGCATCCAACGACAGCTAGCGGTTTCCCCCTGCTGCCCCGAGAAAGGAACTGCTTGTCAATTAGGACCCTTCAGTGACAATTCACGGGTGAACTCATCTGCATTACGGCAGTTCTGGACTTCAAACTATGACACATCCGGCCATTACAGTACTAACCATAACAGAGACACACACTCACTCAACATATCTTCACACTAACACCTTTATCTGTGAGGCAGGATGCATTCTCTGCTGCTGCCCTGTGTGTGTACTCTGTTTTATTCCCCCACCACAACCCCTGATCATATTTGTCCATCTTCCTGCCAAACCAATGGAACATTCTAAATATGTCTGCTGCACAATCCATCTCAATTTTCTAAATCTATTAACTTTCTTTGTGTGGCCTGCCTTCCCTAACGCCCGATCTTTAAAAACCGTGGTTGTTCAACAATTATGATAACGGCAACAGGGGAATTAGAAGATCCAGCCCATTTATCTCCCGGCTCCTCCTCTGCACAGACATGACGCGGCTAAATGAAAAATGGACACGGTTTAAAACATATTGATTCCAGCTTTAAACAAAGGTACACTCAATATTATTTAGCTCTAAATACATCTTTGTTATCTGTGCCCGAGTGGTAGTTACAGCTACGTCCTCGTAATCACAGACGTAAAAATAATATAGCAATTCCCTTTGAAATGGCCCAGACAAGCTTGTTTGGGACCCTAGTCCAAGTGATGCATATTCAGGCTGTAAATGAATGTGTGAGTAAGGTTCACAGCTGATGAATGGCTGGCTTACTATAGGATACTATTAGGGACAAAAGTGTTTGTGGTCCTCAATGACCCGAGGAGTGGATTTAACACAAGTTTAAACGATACAAGTGATTCTAAGAATGCACAGCAGCAAATAACTTAGAGCCTTTGAACGGGGTATGGTAGTAGGTGCCAGGCGCACCGGTTTGTGTCAACAACTGCAACGCTGCTGGGATTTTCCTGCTCAACAGTTTACTGTATGTATCAAGAATGGTCCACCACCCAAAGGACATACAACTAACTTGACACAACAGTGGGAAGCATTGGAATCAACATGGGCCAGCATCCTTGTGGAACGCTTTCAACTCCTTGTAGAGTCCATGCCCTGACGAATTGAGGCTGTTCTGAGGACAAAAGGTGGGTGCAATTCAATATAAGGAAGGTGTTCCTAATGTTTGGTATACTCAGTGTATATCAGCAGAGAGGAAGAGGCAAAGCGAGAGGGTTCCCTCTCACCAAAATAAGCCCAATGCGTTTCTATGGGCTTAAGCATGTCTCCTACCCTCCAGCCTTGAGAAACTACTTCGGGCGGCGACATGAGCATCTCGTCATTATATGCAGATCTCTGATATCAGTCACTGGCTATGTGTAACCTTTATTTAACTATGCAAATCAGTTAAGAACAAATTCTTATTTACAATGACGGCAATGAGTTGACTCATTGGTGATAAGGTGATTTGATTCATCTTGTATTTTGCTTAAATAGAAATAAACACATATACAGTGCCTTCAGAAAGTAGTCATACCCCTCAACTTTTTCCCACATTTTGTTGTGTTACAGCCTCAAATTAAAATGGATTCAATTGAGATTGCTTGGCACTGGCCCCAATAAGTATTCAACTCTTTTGTTATGGTAAATCTAAATGAGATCAGGAGTAAAAATGTGCTTAACAAGTAACATAATAAGTTGCATGGACTCACTCTATGTGCAATAATTGTGATCTGTAAGGTCCCACAGTCGAGCAGTGAATTTCAAACACAGATTCAACCACAAAGACCAGGGATGTTTTCCAATGCCTCGCAAAGAAGGGCATGGGTAAAAAATAAATAAATATCCTGATGTTGAATATCCCTTTGAGCATGGTGAAGTTATTAATTACAATTTGGATGGTGTATCAATATACCCAGTCACTACAGAGATACAGATGTCCTTCCTAAGTCAGTTGCCGGAGAGGAAAGAAACTGCTCAGGGATTTCACCAATGGTGCCTTTAAAACAGTTACAGAGTTTAATGGCTGTGATAGGAGAAAACTGAGGATGGATCAACAACATTGTAGTTACTCCACGGTAGTAACCTTATTGACAGAGTGAAAAAAAGTATGACTGTACAGAATAAAAATATTCCAAAACATACATCCTGTTTGCAACAAGGCACTAAAGTAATACTGCAAAAAAGGTGGCAAAGCAATTTAAAAAAAATCCTGAATACAAAGCATTATGTTTGGGGCAAATCCAATACAACACATTACTGAATACCATGCTCCATATTTTCAAGCATAGTGGTGGTCGCATCATGTTATAGTTATTCTTGTAATTGTTAAGGCCTGGGGAGTTTTCAGGATAAAAAAATGAAGGGAATGGAGCTAAGCACAGGCTAAATCCTAGACACTGGGAGATGAATTAATTAGAGGTCGACCGATTAATCGGCATGGCAGATTAATTAGGACCGATTTCAAGTTTTCATAACAATCGGTAATCTGCATTTTTGGACGCCGATTATGGCCGATTACATTGCAATCCACGAGGAGACTGTGTGGCAGGATGACCACCTGTTACACGAGTGCAGCAAGGAGCCAAGGTAAGTTGCTAGCTCGCATTAAACTTATCTAATAAAAAACAATCAATCTTAACATAATCTATAGTTAACTACACATGGTTGATGATATTGCTAGGTTAACTAGCTTGTCCTGCGTTGCATATAATCAATGCGGTGCCTGTTAATTTTTCATCGAATCACAGCCTACTTCGCCAAACGGTGGAAAACAAAAACGCATTCGCGAAACAAATACAATCGTTGCACGAATGAATTTAACCATGAACATCAATGCCTTTAATTAAAATCAATACACAGAAGGATATCATTTTTTAACCTGCATATTTAGTTCAAATAAATTCATGTTAATGGGCAATATTAACTAGGGAAATTGTGTCACTTCTCTTGCGTTCATTGCATGCAGAGTCAGGGTATATGCAACAGTTTGGGCCGCCTGGCTCATTGCGAACTAATTTTCCAGAATTTTACATAATTATGACATTACATTGAACTTTGTTTTCAAAATGATAGTTTCCGGATTTATCCATATTAATGACCAAAGGCTCATATTTCTGTGTTTATTATATTATAATATAGTCTATGATTTGATATTTGATTGAGCGGTGGTAGGCAGCAGCAGGCTGGTAAGCATTCATTCAAACTTTACTGTGTTTGCCAGCAGCTCTTAGCAATGCATGAATCACAGCGCTGTTCATAGTCAAAGGTGAATGAAATACAAAAGGTATAGAGACAAAGAGCGGACACGTCATAATAACTACAATCTAAAACTTCTTAACTGGGAATATTGAACCACTAGCTTTCATATGTTCTGAACAAGGAACTTAAACATGAGCTTTTTTACATGGTACATAATGCACTTTCACTTACTTCTCCAACACTGTGTTTGCATTATTTAAATCAAATTGAGCATGTTTCATTATTTATTTGTGACTAAACAGATTTTATTTATGTATTATATTAAGTTAAAATAAGTGTTCTTTGTTCATTCAGTATTGTTGTAATTGTCATTATTACATATATATATATATATATATATATATATATATATATATATATATATATATTACAGTTGAAGTCAGAAGTTTACATACACTTAGGTTGGAGTCATTAAAACTAGTTTTTCAACCACTCCACAAAATTCTTGTTAACAAACTATAGTTTTGGCAAGTCGGTTAGGACATCTACTTTGTGCATGACACAAGTCATTTTTCCAACAATTGTTAACAGACAGATTTTTTCACTTATAATTCACTGTATCACAATTCCAGTGGGTCAGAAGTTTACATACAGAAGCTTCTGATAGGCTAATTGACATCCTTTGAGTCAATTGGAGGTGTACCTGTGGATGTATTTCTCTCTTTGCTTGACATCATGGGAAAATGAAAAGAAATCAGCCAAGACCTCAGGAAAAAGTCATTGTAGACTTCCACAAGTCTGGTTCATCCTTTGGAGCAATTTCCAAACGGTTGAAGGTACCACGCTCATCTGTACAAACAATAGTACACAAGTATAAACACCATGGGACCATTCAGCCGTCAATCCCCTCCGGAAGGATACGCGTTCTGTCTCCTAGAGATGAAAGTCCTTTGGTGCAAAAAGTGCAAATCAATCCCAGAACAACAGCAAAGGACCTTGTGAAGATGCTGGAGGAAACAGGTACAAAAATATCTATATCCACAGTAAAACAGGTCCCATATCGACATAACCTGAAAGGCCGCTCAGTACGGAAGAAGCCACTGCTCCAAAACCGCCATAAAAAAAGCCAGACTACGGTTTGCAACTGCACATGGGGACAAAGATCGTACTTCTTGGAGAAATGTCCTCTGGTCTGATGAGACAAAAATAGAACTGTTTGGCCATAATGGCCATTGTTATGTTTGGAGGAAAAACGGGGAGGCTTGCAAGCCGAAGAACACCATCCCAACCGTCAAGCACGGGGTGACAGCATCATGTTGTGGGGATGCTTTTCTGCAGGAGGGACTGGTGCACTTCACAAAATAGATGACACCATGAGGGAGGAAAATTAGGTGGATATATTGAAGCAACATCTCAAGGTATCAGTCAGGAAGTTAAAGCTTGGTCGCAAATGGGTCTTCCAAATTGACAACGACCCCAAGCATACTTCCAAAGTTGTGGCAAAATGGCTTAAGGACAACAAAGTTAAGGTATTGGAGTGGCCAACACAAAGCCCTGACCTCAATCCTATAGAAATTGTGTAGGCAGAACTGAAAAAGCGTGTGCGAGCAAGGAGGCCAACAAACCTGACTCTGTTACACCAGCTCTGTCAGGAGGAATGGGCCAAAATTCACCCAACTTATTGTGGGAAGCTTGTGGAAGGCTACCCATAACGTTTCACCCAAGTTAAACAATTTAAAGGCAATGATACCAAATACTAATTGAGCGTATGTAAACGTCTGACCCACTGGGAATGTGATGGAAGAAATAAATGAAATAAATATCTCTCTACTAATATTTCAACTTCTTAATTAAAATAAAGTGGTGATCCTAACAGACCTAATGTAGGGAATTTTTACTAGGATTAAATGTCAGGAATTGTGAAAAACTGCAATGTATTTGGCTAAGGTGTACTGTATGTAAACTTCTGACTTCAACTGTATTATATATATATATATATATATATATATACATACATACATACATACACACACAACATTTTTTATTTTATTTTTTATATCGGCAGATTAATCGGTATCTGCTTTTTTTGGTCCTCCAATAATCGGTATCGGTGTTGAAAAATCAATTGGTCAACCTCTAGAACTCACCTTTCAGCAGGACAATAACCTAAAACACAAGGCCAAATCTACACCGGAGTTGCTTACCAAGAGGACAGTGAATGTTGCTGAGTGGCCGAGATAAAGTTTTCACTGAAATCTTTGGTTGTCTAGCAGTGATCAACAACCAATTTGACAGAGTTGAGGCAAATGTTGCACAATCATAGGTGTGGAAAGCTCTTAGAGACTAACCGAGAAAGACACAATTGTAATCGCTGCCAAAAGGTGCTTCTACAAAGTATTGACTCAAGGGTGTGAATACTTATGTAAATGAGATATTCCTGTATTTCATTTTCAATACATTTGCAAAAAGTTCCATTTTTTTTTCTTTCACTTCGTCACTATGGGGTATTGTGTGTAGATGGGTGAGAAAAAAAATAATTTAATCAATGTTGAATTCAGGCCTTAACACAAAATGTGGAATAAGTCAAGGGGTATGAATACTTTCTGAAGGCACTGTAAGTGCTATATTAATTCCTAGCATCTATTAGGCTTACATTGTACAGAAATTCTAAGTTTCAAAACAAAACATATCTACCTAATAAAACTATTTATCAATATACAATTTTTTGAAATAATTTATTCCATTGTGCACGGTTTGGTTAAACAGCCTTAACGTTGTTCATATTTATTAGTCAAAGTAATGACTTAGTAGATAACAAGTCATTGACACATTCTTATAATAACAGTTGCCTAATCATTTAGAATAAATACAATGTACACTATCGTTCAAAAGTTTGGGGTCACTTAGAAAGGTCCTTGTTTTTGAAAGAAAAGCAATTTGTTTGTCCATTAGTGTGTCTACTTTGAGAAACAGACGCCTTACAAGTCCTCAACTGGCCGCTTCATTAAAAAGTACCCGCAAAACACCAGTCTCAACGTCAACAGTGAAGCAGCGACTACGGGATGCTGCCCTTCTAGGCAGAGTTCCTCTGTCCAGTGTCTGTGTTCTTTTGCCCATCTCAATATTTTATTGACCAGTCTGAGATATGGCTTTTTCTTTGCAACTCTGCCTAGAAGGCCAGCATCCCGGAGTCACCTCTTCACTGTTGAAGTTGAGACTGGTGTTTTGCAAGTACTATTTAATGAACCTGCCAGTTGAGGACTTGTAAGGCGTCTGTTTCTCAAACTAAACATTCTAATGTACTTGTCCTCTTGCTCAGTTGGCAGCAGGGCCTCCCACTTCTCTTTCCATTCTGGTTAGAGCCAGTTTGCGCTGTTCTGTGAAGGGAGTAGCACACAGCATTGTATGAGATCTTCAGTTTCTTGGCAATTTCTCGCATGGAATAGCCTTCATTTCTCAGAACAAGAAGACTGACGAGTTTCAGAAGAACGTTCTTTGTTTCTGGCCATTTTGAGCCTGTAATAAAACCCACAAATGCTGATGCTCCAGATACTCAACTAGTCTAAAGAAGGCCAGTTTTATTCCTTCTTTAATCAGAACAACAGTTTTCAGCTGTGCTAACATAATTGCAAAAGGGTTTTCTAATGATCAAATTATCCTTTTAAAATGATAAACTTGGATTTGCTAACACAACATGCCATTAGAACACAGGAGTGATGGATGCTGATAATGGGCCTCTGTACTTATGTAGATATTCCAATAAAAATCAGCCATTTCCAGCTACAATAGTCATTTACAACATTGACAATGTCTACACTGTATTTCTGATCAATTTTATGTTATTTTAATGGACAACAAAAAGTGCTTTTCTTTCAAAAACAAGGATATTTCTAAGTGACCACAAACTTTTGAAAGGTAGTGTAATTAATCAGTTACAACACAACTATTTATCACACACACCAAGACAACACTATCAGTTAAAGTAGGTTATAGATTCAGTACATAGGCGGTATAAAGAGTATTTGTTTCTTGTATGTACAGTCCTGGCCAAAAGTTTTGAGAATGACAAATATTAATTTCCACAAAGTTTGCTGCTTCAGTGTCTTTAGATACTTTTGTCAGATGTTACTATGGAATACTGAAGTATAATTACAAGCATTTCATAAGTGTCAAAGGCTTTTCTTGAAAATTACATGAAGTTGATGCAAAGAGTCAATTTTGCAGTGTTGACCCTTCTTTTTCAAGACCTCTGCAATCCGCCCTGGCTTCCTGTCAATTAACTTCTGGGCCACATCCTGACTGATGGCAGCCCATTCTTACATAATCAATGCTTGAGGTTGTCAGAATTTGTGGGTTTTTGTTTGTCCACCTGCCTCTTGTGGATTGACCACAAGTTCTCAATGGGATTAAGGTATGGGGAGTTTCCTGGCCATGGACCCAAAATATCTATGTTTTGTTCCGCGAGCCACTTAGTTATCACTTTTGCCTTATGGCAAGGTGCTCCATCATGCTGGAAAAAGCATTGTTCGTCACTAAACTGTTCCTGGATGGTTGGGAGAAGTTGCTCTCGGAGGATGTGTTGGTACCATTCTTTATTCATGGCTGTGTTCTTAGGCAAAATTGTGAGTGAGCCCACTCCCTTGGCTGAGAAGCAACCCCACACATGAATGGTCTCAGGATGCTTTACTGTTGGCATGACACAGGACTGACGGCAGCGCTCACCTTGTCTTCTCCGTACAAGCTTTTTTCCAGATGCCCCAAACAATCGGAAAAGGGACTCAGAGAAAAGCAGTTCAATCCCTGTACCTTTTGCAGAATATCAGTCTGTCCCTGATGTTTTTCCTGGAGAGAAGTGGCTTCTTCGCTGCCCTTCTTGACACCAGAACATCCTCCAAAAGTCTTTGCCTCACTGTGCGTGCAGATGCACTCACACCTGCCTGCTGCCATTCCTGAGCGAGCTTTGTACTGGTGGTGCCCCGATCCCGCAGCTGAATCAACTTTAGGAGACTGTCCTGGCGCTTGCTGGACTTTCTTGGGCGCCCTGAAGCCTTCTTCACAACAATTGAACCGCTCTCCTTGGAGTTCTTGATGATCCGATAAATGGTTGATTTAGGTGCAATCTTACTGGCAGCAATATCTTTGCCTGTGAAGCTCTGTTTGTGCAAAGAAATGATGGCGGAACGTGTTTCCTTGCAGGTAACTATGGTTGACAGAGGAAGAATAATGATTCCAAGCACCACCCTCCTTTTGAAGCTTCCAGTCTGTTATTCAAACTCAATCAGCATGACAGAGTGATCTCCAGCCTTGTCCTCGTCAACACTCACACCTGTGTTAACGAGAGAATCACTGACATGATGTCAGCTGGTCCTTTTGTGGCAGAGCTGAAATGCAGTGGAAATGTTAATGGGGGATTCAGTTAATTTGCATGGCAAAGGAGGGACTTTTCAATGAATTGCTTATTCATCTGATCACTCTTCATAACATTCTGGAGTATATGCAAATTGCCATCATACAAACTGAGGCAGCAGACTTTGAAAATGAATATTTGTGTCATTCTCAAAACTGTTGGCCACGACTGTACTGCAGACCCACTCTGCTCACCTTCATCAGAAAATTGTTGTCATCATACATTCAGTAAAATAGTGTCATGATTTTAGATATAGCACAAAACAGATATAATTCACCCAAAATAGTAATTGACATGACAGACCTTACATTTAAGTCACTTTATTGCTCTATAATCAAATGTTGACGTTTTGATGAATCATCTATATCTACAGCCACGGTAAGTGGGAAATTAGATTAATTTGTACTTTGAACTACCCCTTTAATGTCCAGAAAACAAATCTGAAACTGCATGCCAACTAAAAACTCTACCCAACATCTAGCTGTATCTAGTGGAGTGTCAATGTCTGGAGCTCTTAGACCTTCGAATTGACGCTTCCTACATCATCTTGTTTGTCCGCTGTAATAGTCAGCCAAATGCCCCACCTCAGTGTTCTGGTGAAATATGGCTGCCCCCCCCCCAGGTAAGGGCTACACATTGGGAGTAGTGGAAAGAGTGAGTTACCCCCATAAAGCAATGAATTTGAGAAAGGCGCAACACAACCAGGCAAATCATTATCATCAATCATCGACACTGAGCCAGGTGAACAGAGAGGTGGTGGGTGCGAGCGAAGGTCCGGAGACAGCGGGGGCAGGAGTACGGTCTCTCACCGGTGTGGGTCCTCATGTGAGTTTTAAGGTGGCCGACCAAGCGGAAACTCTTGTCACACTCCTGGCAGGGAAAGGGCCGTGAGCCATTGTGGATCCTCATATGTTTGCCCAGATCCCCTGAAGAGGTATAACAGCCGTGGCAGACAGAACATTCATACGGCTTCTCTCCAGTGTGGGTGCGTATGTGTTTTGTGAGATCTCCAGACTGAGCAAAGCTCTTGCTGCACTCCGAACAGACGTATGGTCTCTCCCCTGTGTGAGTGCGTTGGTGGTTCTTCAGGTGTTCCAGTCGAATGAACTGCTTGCTGCACACTGTGCAGTGGTAAGGCCTCTCGCCGGTGTGTGAGCGCATGTGTGTCTTCAACGCCCCAATGTCTATCACCTTCAGGCCACACTCCCCACACTGGTGGCCTTTTTCATTGTTGTGGATCTTTAGGTGAAGCCTCAGGTTTCTCTTGATAGAGAAGTCTTTACCACACTCTGTGCAGTGAAAGGGTTTCTCCCCTGTGTGAGAGCGTAGGTGAATAGTCAGACTAGACTTGTATCCAAACTGCCGGTCACAGTGGGAGCAGGAGTACTGCTTTTTGCCAGAATGAGTGGTCATGTGACTCCTGAGACCCTTCATACGGGCAAAATCCTTCCCGCATTCCTGGCATTTGAATGCCTTGACTCCAGAGTGTATCAGCAGGTGTTTGCGTAAACTGCCGCTCTCCGCAAACCTTTTGCCACACTCCTTGCAGGCATAAGGCTTCTCTCCGGTGTGAATTCGCATGTGAATGTTCAGGCTCTGTGGACTACAGAGGATCTTGCCACACTCTGAGCAATGGAAGCCGACTTCAAGACAGACCACAGGCTTAATGTCCTGAGGTTCAGTGCCCTCTGGTTCGTGACACTGGTGAGGTCCCAGTCCCCAACAATTCTTGAAGCTCTTCCCACAGTCGGCACAACTGAGGTGTCCATTGGTGCTGATCACAGCCATTTTGTGTGAAAGCTCACAGTGGTTTTGCAGACTGCCCAGGTATCTGAATCTGCGGGCACACTGTGGGCAGGTGTAGAGTTTTGCCGAAACTCTGTGTGGACGGGCAGGTTTCCGGGGAGTGGCTGAAGGGTGGATCTGGAGGGTGTGGATGCTAAGCAGCCGTGGGGTTTGGAACATGAGGCTACAGTGGAGGCAGCTGTGTGTTGGGAGCGTCTCTGTTCCACTGCTCTTTGAAAAACTGCTTCTCAACATGGCCAGATACTCCTTCTGGTGGTTCCACTTGATGTGCTTCTCCAGGAAGGAATGGTTGGTGAAGGAGATGGTGCAGTATGTGCAAGGAAAGAACTGAGGAGAAGAGACTGAGGGAGAGTGGTGGAAGTAGGGGTAGAAAAAGACAAAGGGAGAATAATAGATGAGTTGTTATTCTTGACTTGACTCTTGTTATTATTGCTATTGACTGACGTACTGCATAGTTGAGGGAGCTAGCACGTAAGCATTTCACTGCACCTTTTACCTGCTGTAAACTGTGTATGTGATTAATCAAATGTGATTTGATTTACAGAAGAGGGACATAAACTAAAATAAGAAACATTTCAAAAGTAAACAAGAGTAGTCCTATATTTTCATGATGAATCTTAAATTCAAAGTCAATATAACCATTTAGCCTAGTCAGTCAATATCAAATAACCATTTAGCCTAGTCAGTCAATATCAAATATTCCAGCAAATTTTAAGATGACACTGATTTTAAGGGTGGGTGTGTATGCGTACCTCTGTTGCTGTCAGTATCCCTCCCGTCTTTGGTGTCCTCATCTGTGTCTTCTTCACCCACATTCTCCTCCTTCATGAAACACACTTGAGTTTCTCTCTTAACCACTACCTTATGTATTTCAGAATCAGAATCATACTCCGCTTTTACCTCTACTGTTCCTTGGCTAATGTAAACGGAATCTGTTTCAGTCTTGGTTATGACGGTTCCAGAATCCTTGTGGAGTGCTCTAGAATCGAAGCAATGACTCTGTACTTCAAAGTCCGCTGGTTCCTCTTTAATTTGGATGGAGTTGGAAGTTACCCCTTTAGTGTTGGGAGAGGGAGCTTGGCTAATGTCTGGTTCCTCTCTTTTGCAGTTAACATCATCTAACTGTGTTTCACACTTAGACCTCATGATTTTGTGTTGCTTTTTCACAGATTTGTGCTTCATCTTGTTGACAAGTGTGTTTCTGGTTAGGTCAACACCTTCACATTACATTCTGTGGAAAAAAGACAAGGTTTGATTGAACATCACCCTATTATGATCCCTGATAGAGAGCTATCGGGGATTATAATAACCCATCCAACAATGTAAAAAGTAAGAAACCCCAATTCTGCCATAGCTATGCTGAAGTCTGGCATAGTAACACTCAATAGCCTACTACTTCATAGCCCTTCATAACACAGCATTATCATAATTACCTGCGGAGTAACTTTTGGTTACAACCTACCTAGCTAGATTTCTACGTCGACGTTGGTAACCTATGTAGGCTTGCATAGTTGTAGCAAGACAGCTAAACGTGTATGTTAGCTAACGCACCCTTGCTACTTTGTATGATTGTCACCCACCAAATGTAGCTATCTTGATTATGAAGACAACCACGAGAGGAAAAAGTTGTTTATCGTATAAATACTCACGGATAAATAAATAAAAAGGCAAGCTAGCAAAGTTTTGAAATTAGCTTAGCTAGCTTCTTTCTGATTGTTGTCACCGGAAACAGAGACGGAAGAGAAAGCGAGACATCCCACTCCCTAATTGTTCTGGTTCATATACAGTCAATGAAGTAAGCTGACCAGACCAAACTGCTAATGCATTGGACAGCCACCACGTTAAGCAGACCGGAACATACCATTTTATTTCAATGATCAACGGCCTGAGCGGGACCTCTTCCTTTATCCACCATCTTTAACCGGAAAGCTGATGCATTTCCTGGATTGTTAGTCATGAACCCTGACCAATCAGGCAAAGATCCCTGGATCATGTGCAAAGATTTAGCGCCTGTGACGAATTGACTGATGGAACAGGGAACATTAAAGGAACATTAATTCTCGCCAAAAAGTATCTGCCATAGAGAATGATAGAGACCTCTAGTGGCCAAAAGAGAATTAGCATGGGCAGCACTATTGAGGGATTCCACCATTTTAATGTAGCCAACTGGGTGGGACTTCCAACTTCATTGGATGATCCCTCATGGAGACCATGTTGCAGTCATGTCCAACCAGGCCATCAGGAGGAGTCAGCCAATTGTGAAGAAGAAAATTGACTATCTAAAAATGGAAAGGGGTTCCACTAGATGTTGGAACATTGCTGCTGGGACTTGCTTCCATTCAGCCACAAGAACATTAGTGAGGTCGGGCACTGATGTTGGGGTGGTTAGGCTTGGCTCGCAGTTGGCGTTCCAATTCATCCCAAAGGTGTTCGATGGGGTTGAGGTCAGGGCTCTGTGCAGGCAAATCAAGTTCTTCCACGCCAATCTCGACAAATAATTTCTGTTTGGACCTCTTTGTGCACGGGGGCATTGCCATGCTAAAGAAGGAAAGGGCCTTCCCCAAACTGCTGCCACAAAGTTGGAAGCACACAATCATCTAGAATGTCATTGTATGCAGAAGCGTTAAGCTTTCCCTTCACTGGAACTAAAGGGCCTAGCACGAACCATGAAAAACAGCCCTGACCATTATTCCTTCAGAGTCCAATGGCGGTGGGCTTTACACCACTCCAGGTGACGCTTGGCATTGCACATGGTAATCTTAGGCTTTTGTGTGGCTGCTCGGCCATGGAAACCCATTTTACGAAGCTCCCGACAAAGTTATTGTGCTGAGGCTGCTTCCAGAGGCAGTTTGGAGTGTTGCAACCGAGGATAGGTGATTTTTACACACTATGTGCTTCAGCACTGGGCAGTCCCATTCTGTGAGCTTGTGTGACCTACCACTTTGCGGCTGAGCCGTTGTTTCTCCTAGACATTTCCACTTCACAATAACAGCACTTAGTTGACCAGGGCAACTCTAGCAGGACAGAAATTTGACGAACTGACTTGTTGGAAAAGTGGCATCCTATGACAGTGCCACGTTGAAAGTCACTGAGCTCTTCAGTATGGGTCATTGTACTGTCAATGTTTGTCTATGGAGATTGCATGGCTGTGTGCTCAATTTTTTACACCTGGCAGCAACAGGTGAAGCTGAAATAGTCAAATCCACTAATTTGAAGGGGTGTCCACATACGTTTGGTGTACTTTTGGTATCAGTTTTGTAGCAGTTGCGCCCTTCGCATTTTCTAGCTTTATCAAAGCAGTACTTACTGAAATACTGTTGTCAAAGATTAAATGTGTCCATTGGATTACCAAGATGATGGTTATTGAAACCAATGTATAAACTACAGCAGAGGCTGGTGGGAGGAGCTATTGGAGGACGGGCTCATTGTAATGGCTGGAATGGAGAAAATAGCATAGGAACCCTACTCTAATTGGTAGAGACCATCACTGCCAAGATGTGGGAATGACAATGTAGCCTACATGCTTGGCCCAATCATCTTCAATAAAATGAATGCGTATGATTATTAGCAAGTGAAACATGGCACAATATCAAAACCAGTGCAGGCCATTGATGGCATATGGATTGACACAAATCAGTTATGACAGGATGTTCTACAGCTGTTGAAGTGAACACTGAATAATTAATTTTAAAGTAATGTCTAATGTGCAATTACCAAACAACAAACGTGTCCTCTTTCACATACTTCATTTACAGCAATCATTGTCACTTTTGTCATCCCCTGGCAGTAAGTCGGCCATATACAACCATCTGTGCATCACTTTTCCCTTGTTAATCAACTACAAACATTTTATAAGTGCCTTAAATTTTGCTGGACTCCAGGAAGAGTAGCTAATGGGGATCCATAATAACTACAAAATACAACACAAAATCAAGAACCAACTTAACAGTTCAAATAAGTCTTTGGGTGCAGGGTCCAAAAGGCATATAAACTGAAAAAGGAAAACCGGCATTCACCAAAATAGTCAAAGTTTTAATTTTCTTTAGTAGCAGCAGCAGCGGTCAGTTTGTTTGACATCTTTCGATGACACTGACAGCTTTAGTCAACGCGGACTGCAGTGCATGAGAAGGGTTGAGGTCTCCAGAGGAAGAATGACAGGATGTGGACATGTGCACATGCTTACAAACAGAACCTACACTCTGCTTTTAAGACATCACTGGCATCATGGGACCTTATACTCCCTTGCAGTAGTTCAGGGAGTTTCCACCATCCAGTCTCAATCACTGTTGGAAACAAATCAATTCAAAACACAGTTGGGCCAAAAAACAAATACTATTTACGTAAATATAAAATCTATTACACATATCGGTGCAATAAAAAAAAAAACTTAGCACAATTGTTTTTATTAATATGTTACCTTGAATATAAAGTCCATTCTTCTCATAGTCTGGTTGGCAAACTGGTCAATGACCCTCTCATACCAGTGAGGATTCTTCTGTAGTGATTTAAGAATTCTCCTTTCTATGGATAGGATTGCCAGGTTCCTGAGTCGCTCTTGTCCCATGGTGTTCCTTGTGTAGCTTTTCAGCCTCTTCAGACGAGAGAATCTGCTATCCACGCCCGCTGACGTTGCCCCTATAGTTGCAACTAGGCACATGAACCGGTACACCTCAGGCATCACTTCATTCAATCCACACCCCTTGAAATGCAAGATTCTGTCACACAGTTTTCGACTGTTCCCTTGAAGCTCCTCACCACAGTAGAACACTTGCAGCTCATTTTTCAGTTTTTCCATGTTGAAAAAACACCCATAGCTCTGGGACAGGCTTTCCATTGCATTTGCAGGGAATTCACTCCGGAATGACTCAAATTTCTCATCATCTAACAACTCCATGTATCTCCTGCTGTCCAGGCTTTGGAACCTCTGTGATATTTGTGTCTTGATGTTGTCATGGATTGAATTGTACAGTGATTTGTACGTAGCAGTACATCCTGAGTGCCCTGCCTCCGCTTCCTTCTGTGCATCAACTCTGGATCATCTGTCATGTTCGAAGCCTTCTGATATATAGCACTAAATTCTTCTTCAGATTTGTGCTCCTCTATCTTGAGTAAAAGATTCTCAATCCTCCTCTTACAAAATTCTACATCCATGGCATTCTGTTGCACACTGTCAAAAACCACATCTGTGCAAGCAAATATATATTCAAAAGTGAGAAAAATAAAAAAATAAAATGAAAATCTTCCAGCTGTGTCTTGAAGCCATTTGCATCGAAAATCGTGTCATCATCCATGTTAGGATGCTCTGTGATACCTGTGAATGTGTCCAATAGATGCTCAAAGTTTTTTGCCACTGTGTTAACGACTCTGGACGTGAAATTCCAATGTGTTGGTACGTTTTTTGGCAAACTTGCACAAGTGGCCTTTTCTAGCAGCATTCTATTGGTGGACTTACAAAAAAAAGTTGCGAAGCCACCCAGCGTGGCAAAGAAAACCTTGGTCTTGGGCATAGACTTCACGCTCTGGCTTAATACGGAGTTGAGGGGATGTGCATAGCAATGCACAAAGGTGGCGCTCGGAGCTACAGCTCTTACTTTTGCTTGCAGACCATTTAAATCAGAAGCCATTACAGCAGCGCCATCATATGTTTGAGCGACTAGTTTCTCCACAAAGTTAAACTCTGACATCTCCGAATTCACTAGATCAAACACAGACTGTGCATCTCGCCCAGCTGACACATCAAAGTAGCCCAAGAAACGCTCCTGGACACACCCCCGTTCATCCACATACCTGACAATGACAGACAACTGCGAATGGTCTGTAGTTTCATCCATTTGCCATGAGAAAAATGGAGCAGCGTCAACTTCGCTTTTAATCTCACTTTTAATTGATGATGCGATAGCAGTTATCAAGTCATTCTGAATAGTTCTTCACATTCCAGTGAACACAGTTGAAGATTCCATATGCTGAGCAAGTAAAGCATCATACCGCGCGATTACCTCTGCCAATTCCCTGAAGTTGCCTTTGTTAGCGGAACTTTCCATCTCATCGTGCCCCCTAAAAGCCAACTCTTGCATGCCTAAGTATGCAATGCTGTCAATGAGGCGTTTGAGAACATCCCTGTTTCTTCTGACCTTTTCGTTGTGTTGCGCAGCTTGAATACGCAGGCCTTCATTGAGTGAATGATTGGCATGATGACTCGGGTGTCCCAAAAGCTTGAGTTTCGCGTAGGAGTTGAGATGCTCCCGGCTTTCGTCATGCCGTTTAGCTGAACGGTCAATGTTCTTCAGGTCACTGAACCCCCCTTTAGCCCAAGGCTCAAACGTTCCAAAGAGCAGACAAGGCCAGAAATACAAGCGGCTTGATGAAAGACTACCTGTTAGCCATTGATACTTTTTATACCAGTTGGTATTGAACGCCCTCCTCACTTTGTCATCCTTCCTTATGTACTTGATTTCAGGCAGAGGTCGACCCTCTGTTTTAATTCGCACCATTTCTGTGGACTCCAAAGAATGAAATGGGGTCTTCAACAAAAAATCCACAACGTTGTCAGAATTCGCGATCTGGCAGGTGTGGACAAGTAGCTGCTGTGGTGTGTGGAACATGCAACTGCAGTGGGGGCAGCTGTGTGAGGGGGAGTACACTAGAGTTTCTGTCTCAACCACTCTGATTTCAGAATCATGCTCAGTCTTAATTTCCACCGTTCCTTGGCTAATGTAAACAGAATCTGTTTCAGTCTTGGTTTTGATGGTTCCAGAATCCTGGTGGAGTGCTCTAGAATCCAAGTGATAATTTGATCTGATTCCGTTATGTTCCTCACTTGGTTCATGCACTTCAAAGTCTGTTTCCTCCTCTTTGATTTGGATGATGTTGAAAGTAAACCCATTACTGCTGAGAGAGTGGGCTTGGCCAATGTCTGAATCTTCTCTACTGGAGTCAACATCATCTGACTGTGTTTCACAATCCGTTTTGATGTGATCACGATGACTTCTAGTCATCTTGGTTTTATTGCGTTGCTTTTTCCCAGGTTGATCTTAATCTTGTCGATTGGTTATTGTCTAGGTCTTCCTCTTCATTTGCATTCTGTGGAAAAAAAATATACTTGATTTGAATAAAACACCAGGTCAGGAATCATCATGACAATCATCCCATCCAACACTACAAAGTAATACAACAAGCAAAGGAAAGCATTTCGTTACAACATGCATTTTTACATAGCTTATCAATGGGTGAATAAATAGCTAGCAAGACAGTAGCCCCATATTGGACAAAAGGGGCCTAACGTTACTCCTTAGTCCAAGGACCTTACATCTTGTTTATAGGGCGAATTAGCTCTGCAAGCCAAAACAGCCAAATACTCCAAAATGTGAATCGATTCTCAATTGCGGTATGGTTCTAGAAACATAAATCGTTCTACTTTCATCTCACAAATGCAAAATACACACTTACAGTAAGCTGATTAGCACAGGTAGTTGACCGTCTTCCGTAAACAAGCGCTGTAACATGGAAATATGGCCGTGTAGAGAACCCTAACCCTATAAAAAGGTGTATCAATTTAACCTTTGGTTTTTAAAAAATTATTTCGCCAATATAAAAGATTAGGTCCTTATGCTTCCAAAACCGTACCACAAGTGATGCGTGTCAAATGTTCAGGCCGAGCATCACTGGTTTTATGTGTAATGCAGAGCCATATAAAGGGGATTCAAAGTATTCACACCCCTTTACATTTTCCACATTTTGTTGTGTTACAGCCTAAATTTTAAATTGATATTTTGTGTCAATGTTCTACACACAATACTCCATAATGTCTAAGTGGAATTTGTTTTGTAGATATTATTAATAAAACATTAAAAGCTGAAATGTCTTGTGTCAATAAGTATTCAGCCCCTTTGTTATTGCAAGCCTAAAAAAGTTTAGGAGTAAAAATATGGTTAACAAACCACATAATAAGTTGCATGGACTCATTCCGTGTTCAATAATAGTAGTTAACATGATTTTTGAATAACTATTCCATCTCTGTACCCCACACATACAGTTATTTGTTAAGGTCCCTCAATTGAATAATGAATTTCAAGCACAGATCCAACCACAAAGACCATCAAGGTTTTCCAATGCCTCGCTGAGAAGGGCACCGATTGGTAAATGTGTACAAATAAAAAGAGCAGATGCTGAATATCCCTTTGAGCATGGTGAAGTTATTCCTTCGGCTTTGGAAGGTGTATCAATACACCCAGTCGATGCAAAGATACAGGCATTCTTACAAACTCAGTTGCCAGAGAGGAAGGTAGCTGCTCAGGGATTTCCCCATGAGGCCAATGACTTCAAAACAGCTACTGAGTTTAATGTATGGATCAACAACATTGTAGTTACTCCACAATACTAACCTAAATGACAGAGTGAAAAGGATGAAGCCTGTACAGAATAAAAAATATTCCAAAACATGCATCCCGTTTGCAACAAGGAACTTAAGTAATACTGCAAAAAATGTGACAAAGAAATATACTTTTTTATCCTGAATAGAAGGCATTTGGGACAAATCCAACACAACACATCACGGGAGTACCACTTCATATTTTCAAGCATGGTGGTGGCTGCATCATGTTATGGGTATGCCTGTCATTGGCAAGGACTAGGGATTTTTGGTGGGATATTAAGAAAACGGAATACAGCTATAAGCACAGGCAAAATCATAGAGGAGAACCTGGTTCAGACTGCTTTTTAACAGACATTAGGAGATCAATGCATCTTTCAGCAGGACAACAACCTAAAACACAAGGCCTAATCTACACTGGAGTTGCTTACCAAGACAACATTGAATGTTCCGGAGTGGCCTAGTTAGTTTTGAAAATCTATGGCAAGATTTGAAAATGTCTAGCATTGATAAATAATTAACCGTTTTTTTAAGAATAATGGGCAAATATTGTTCAATCCAGGTATGCAAAGCGCTCAGAGGCTTACCCAAAAAGACTCACAGCTGTAATCACCGCCAAAGGTGCTTCGACAAAGTACTGACTTAGGGAAGTGAATACTTATGTAAATGAGATATTTCTGTAGTAAAATTTAAATACATTTACAAAAATGTCTAAAAACACATTTTCACTTTGTCATTATAAGGTATTGCGTGTATTGGTGGGTAAGGAAATTAAAGGGGCAGCAGGGTAACCTAGTGGTTAGAGCGTTGGACTAGTAACCGGAAGGTTGCAAGTTCAAACCCCCGAGCTGATAAGGTACAAATCTGTCGTTCTGCCCCTGAACAGGCAGTTAACCTACTGTTCCTAGGCCGTCATTGAAAATAAGAATTTATTCTTAACTGACTTCCCTAGTTAAATAAAAGGTAAAAAAAAATCATATTTATAAAATGTTCAATTCAGGCTGTAACGCAATAAATGTCAAATAAGTCAAGGGGTATGAATACTTTCTGAAGGCACACATACATATGGCTCAGGTGTAATGTAATGGAACTGAAATGAGAGTCATGGTCAAAGGCTAGCAAGATACAGTGGGGAGAACAAGTATTTGATAACCTGCCAAATCGGCAGTGTTTCCTACTTACAAAGCATGTAGAGGTCTGTTATTTTTTTATCATAGGTACACTTCAACTGTGAGAGACAGAATCTAAAGACACCTGTCCACATAATCAAACAGACTCCAACCTCTCCACAATGGCCAAGACCAGGGAGCTGTGTAAGGACATCAGGGATAAAATTGTAGACCTGCACAAGGCTGGGATGGGCTACAGGACAATAGGCAAGCAGCTTGGTGAGAAGGCAACAACTGTTGGCGCAATTATTAGAAAATGGAAGAAGTTCAAGATGACGGTCAATCACCCTCGGTCTGGGACTCCATGCAAGATCTCACCTCGTGGGGCATCAATGATCATGAGGAAGGTGAGGGATCAGCCCAGAACTACACCGCAGGACCTGGTCAGTGACCTGAAGAGAGCTGGGACCACAGTCTCAAAGAAAACCATTAGTAACACACTATAGATTGAATCATGGATTAAAATCCTGCAGCGCACGCAAGGTCCCCCTGCTCAAGCCAGAGCATGTCCAGGCCCGTCTGAAGTTTGCCAATGACCATCTGGATGATCCAGAGGAGGAATGGGAGAAGGTCATGTGGTCTGATGAGACAAAAATAGAGCTTTTTAGTCCAAACTCCACTCGCCGTGTTTGGAGGAAGAAGAAGGATGAGTACAACCCCAAGAACACCATCCCAACTGTGAAGCATGGAGGTGGAAACATCATTCTTTGGGGATGCTTTTCTGCAAAGGGGACAGGACGACTGCACCGTATTGAGGGGAGGATGGATGGGGCCATGTATCGTGAGATCTTGGCCAACAACCTCCTTCCCTCAGTAAGAGCATTGAAGATGGGTCGTGGCTGGGTCTTCCAGCATAACAACGACCCAAAACACACAGCCAGGGCAACTAAGGAGTGGCTCCATAAGAAGCATCTCAAGGTCCTGGAGTGGTCTAGCCAGTCTCCAGACCTGAACCCAAAAGAAAATCTTTGGAGGGAGCTGAAAGTCCGTATTGCCCAGCGACAGCCCCGAAACCTGAAGGATCTGGAGAAGGTCTGTATGGAGGAGTGGGCCAAAATCCCTGCTGCAGTGTGTGCAAACCTAGTCAAGAACTACAGGAAACGTATGATCTCTGTAATTGCAAACAAAGGTTTCTGTACCAAATATTAAGTTCTGCTTTTCTGATGTATCAAATACTTATGTCATGCAAAAAAATGCAAATGAATTACTTAAAAATCATACAATGTGATTTTCTGGATTATTGTTTTAGATTCCGCCTCTCACAGTTGAAGTGTACCTATGATAAAAATGACAGACCTCTACATGCTTTGTAAGTAGGAAAACCTGCAAAATCGGTAGTGTATCAAATACTTGTTCTCCCCATTGTAGATATTACAGAGTAAAGCCAACAAAATACTAGGCTGTTGGGAAAAAAACTATTCTGGCTTAGCCAAAACACTGGAGAAGTATGTTTACTTCGACATACCTTAATTGCACAACCTCATCACAGTACTAGTCATAACACCCATGAAACATAGCAGTCAAACAAGGAAATTGTTCCAATTGTTTTTCCCATAGGGGATTTTAGAAACACTTAAAATAAGGGTTTTGTTTTCTGTTGGCTTACCCTGGCGTGACGTTTTGATAACCGTGTGAATCCCCTCTCGGACAAGGTGACTTTTCAATATATTCGCCTATATTTACCCCTTCCAAACCAAAATGAAATTTGTAGTCTTGCAGGTCTACTTTGATGCTAATTTGCATTTTTGGATCTGAGTAAATAGAGCTGAATATATTGATAAAAGTAACCTTGTCCAAGAGAGATGTACTTGGTTATCAAGAAGTCATGCCAGGGTTAGCCTACACGAAACACAGCCCTTATTTTAAGTGTTTCTAAAATTCCCATATTATATGGTGGAAAACGGATTTGAACCATTTCCCCGTTTGGTTCTATGGGTGTTAGGACACCTTCACTGTTTCTCTCTACTACAACGGTCACATGGACATACCTCTATCAAGAGGCAGTACAGAACCTCGGTGTTATTTTCTCAAATCAAAAGGTTTAACATACAGCAGAGTGGAACATTTGATAGCAGACTACATTTTACGTCATTAGGAGGTTAGTTAAATTAGCTAGATTGCATACCTTTCTGGGTCAGAAATGGACTCTTCGCCTTGAGGGTTGTTAGCTAACAATATTAGCTAGATAGTAGATAATGTAAGCTACCTTACTCCTATTGACGACTAGATATCTCTCACCAAATACTGATTGTAAAGATACTAACCATAAGAGTAACAAGTTTCTGTTTCTCGTTCAAATAATCACAAATAGAAAATGAAGTTTCGCTACACCGGAAGAATGTGTTTCCTTACAGAGGGAGAGGCTTTACTCGTTAAAATCTGTCCGAGAGATAAATGTTTTGTTGTATGGAGGTCTATGAGAGTGTCGAATTACGTGAGGCTTTTTTAAATCAAATATAAGTTTCGTAATGTTTAGGTTGTTACAAATGTACGGATATAAGTAGATGCACGTGGCATTACGGCAGCTAGGAGAAAAACGACTTAGCGCTGCCTGTTGTGCCAAAGTATATCTGACCTCTCATTGGCTAGAATGGTCCCGCCTGTCTTCCATAATTGAGGGAGGACATATATTTCCATTGTTGACTATCTGGTCAACATAATAGACAAGCGTTTCCATTCCTGCGGTTAATATTTCACGGTACCTGACCAATCAAGCAATGACCTCTAGATTGTGTGCAATAATTTAGAGGCTGTTTAAAAAAAACATTTTGTACCTTTATTTAACTAGGCAAGTCAGTTAAGAACAAATTCTTATTTTCAATGACGGCCTAGGAACAGTGGGTTAACTGCCTTGTTCAGGGGCAGAACGACAGTTTTGTACCTTGTCAGCTCGGGGATTCAAACTTGCAACCTTTCGGTTACTAGTCCAACGCTCTAACCACTAGGCTACCCTGTCGCCCGGATTGGTGTGGATTCTTAAATAAATATTAATTCTCGCCAAAAGTATCAGTTTTGTATCAGCATTTTTTGTAGCTTTGCCAGTTCTGACTCAAAATGGTGCAGCGGTTTAAGGCACTGCATCTCAGTGCAAGAGATGTCACTATAGTACCTGGTTCGAATCCAGACTGTATCACATCCGGCTGTAATTGAGAATCCCATAGGGCAGAGAGCAATTGGCCCAGCGTCATCCGGGTTTGGCCGTCATTGTAAATAAGAAATTGTTCTTAACTGACTAGATTAGTTAAATAAAGGTTACAATCAATGATGAATTGTCTTTGTATTATCAAGAAGAGAGTTATTGTATGGATTATAAGCACCTGTTGTAAAGAGGATAAAGCATACCCTTTTATTTACTGTCCTGATTCTCCATAGGAAGACAGGTTGACTCCCACACTGACAATGTTGCCCTAGGTCTGGGATTTCAGAGACAAATAGCCTAAATTATTGAATCAATCCTCTTCAATAGCTTGCGTATTGTAATATGAAATGTACAACGTGCTGTAATATCAAAACCAGCCAGTGCAGGCCAATGATGGTTTACCAATAGAATACTGTGAGATTGAAATGTATGTGATATGGCTCTCTTATTTCAGCTCAAAGAAAAAACATACACAAAATACATCAGAACCAGACAACAGGCGTGCCATCTTTCACAGACTATAGAGGCCTTTATTGACATTACCACAACAGTCGGGCACAAAACCATCTTCTGTACATCACTGTTCCCTTATTAAATAACTACAACAAGAGTAAAAGAGTTGACTGTATATAAATAATCTAATCATTCAGCAACATCTAGGCAGGTGGCCAGAGAGGTGGTGGGCGCGAGCAAAAGTACGATGGCAGCGGGGGCAGGAGTACGGTCTCTCACCAGTGTGGGTCCTCATGTGAGTTTTAAGGTGACCGACCATGCGGAAGCTTTTGTCACACTCCTGGCAGTGATATGGCCGTGAGCCATTGTGGATCCTCATATGTTTGCCCAGATCCCCTGAAGAGGTATAACAGCCGTGGCAGACAGAACATTCATACGGCTTCTCTCCAGTGTGGGTGCGTATGTGTTTTGTAAGATCTCCAGACTGAGTGAAGCTTTTGCCACACTCAGTACAGGTGTATGGTTTCTCACCTGTGTGAGTGCGCTGGTGGTTCTTCAGGTGTGCGTGTCGGAAAAATGTCTTGTCACACACTGTGCAATGGAAAGGCCTCTCCCCAGTGTGTGTGCGCTGGTGGGTTTTCAACGCAGCAATGTTTATGAACTTCAGCCCACAAACCCCACAATGGTAGTTCCTTTCATTGCTGTGGATCTTCAGATGCAACTTCAGATAACCTTTATCTGCAAAATCTTTACCACACACAGTACATTTGAAAGGTCTCTCCCCTGAGTGTGTGCGCAGGTGAAGCTTCAAAGAATCACTGTATGCAAACCGCCTGTCACATTTGGGGCAGGATAAAGGCTTCTCGCCAGAGTGAACGGTCATGTGAACTCGGAGGTGCCACATCCGGGCAAAATCCTTTCCACAATCCTGGCATTTGAATGGCTTGACCCCCGAGTGTATCATCATGTGTTTGCAATGACTGCTGGCTTCTGAGAAGCTCTTGCCACACTCCTTACAGACGTAAGGCTTCTCGCCGGTGTGTGTGCGCATGTGAATGCGCAGATTCTGAGGACTAGAGCAGCTTTTGCCACACTCTGAGCATGGCATGCCGATGTTCAGACAGACAGGGCCATTCTCAAGTTTAGTGTCCTCAGGCTTGTGACACTGGTGAGGCCCCAGTCCCCAGCAATTCTTGAAGCTCTTTCCACAGTCAGCGCAACTGAGGTATCCATCTGTGAAAGCGACAGCCATTTTATGCCAAACCTTGCAGTGAGTATGCAGTCTGGCTATGTACTGGAAGCTGCGGGCACAATAGGGGCAGGGGTGGAGTTTTCTCAGAGAGGGAGAGGGGTGGGCCTGACGGGTGTGGACGTGTAGCTGCCGTGAGGTATGGAACATGCAGCTACAGTGGGGACAGCTGTGTGTGGGGGCATACACGGTTTTACTCGTTGAGACATGGCCTTTGAACAAAGCCAGGTACTGCTTATGGTGTTTGGTCTTCATGTGGTTCTCCAGGAAGTAACAGTCAGTGAAGGAGATGGTGCAGTGTGGACAAGGAAAGAACTGAGGAGAAGAGACTGAAGGAGGGACAGAGCAGTGGAAAGAAGGTAGAAAGAGTGAGAAGTGAGAGATGGGACAGAACATAGTTGCGTTTTCCTACATTTCCTCATTCAACAAAGCGCTTGAGTAAATATCTCTGCTAAATATACATTTCAAAGTTTGCTAAATTAATGTTCAGGTGATGTTCAAGTAATCCCATCATCCATTTCAAATACAGTGTTGTGGGTGAACTGGATGTATGAACTATGCCTTACCTCCATCTGTCTCGTCTGGGTTTTCCTCCTTCACCAAACACACTTTAGTGTCTCGCAGAAGAGTCTTAACCACCACCTTATGGATTAGAAAGATGAAGAAACCACAGTATGCATGAACCAAAAGTCGAAACACTTATCTAGTTACTAACTGTCACATGTTGGGAACTCTTCTTACATTAGACAATCTTGTTAGCATCACCATAGGACTCCTTGATATCTGGCTACACCCGGTCATTGGATTGGATGTATTTTGATGTTTGATGTGCTTCTTCTGGAAGGAAGGAACTGAACGGTTTTGTTCCTCTCCCATTCCCTGCTGTTCAAAGTCTGTTGGTTCCTCTTTGATTTGGATGGAGCTGATACAAACTCCTTTAGTAATGTAGGGTGCTTGACTAATGTCTGGTTCTTCTCTATTGCAGTCAACATCATCTGACTGTGTTCCACACTCTGTTTTGATTAGGTCTCGATGGTGTTTAGTCCTCTTGGTTTTGTTGTGTTGCTTTTTCCCAGGTTTGTTCTTCATCTTGTTGACTGGAGTGCTTCTTCATTTGAATTCTGTGGGGAAAAGAGCAGGTTTTATTGAGCATCACCCTTAGAGAGCTATACCAAGTAGTGATCATATTAATAAACCATGCAACACTATAAGTCACAGGAAGGCCAAAAAGATCATCAAGGCCAACAACCACCCGAGCAACTGCATGTTCACCCCGCTATCATCCAGAATGCAAGGTCAGTACAGGTGCATCAAAGCTGGGCCCGAGACTGAAAAACAGCTTCTATCTCAAGGCCATCAGACTAGTACAGAGAGGCTGCCATATAGACATGAAATCATTGGTCACTTTAATAAATGGAACACTAGTCACTTTAATAATGCTACTTTAACAATGTTTACATATCTTGCATTACTCATCTCATGTGTATATACTGTATTCTATACCATCTTAGCCTATGCTGCTCTGACATTGCTCATCCATATATTTAAACATTCTTATTCCATTAATTTACTTAAATGTGTGTGTATTAGGTTTTTGTTGTGGAATTGTTAGATATTTATTACTTGTTAGATATTGCTGCACTGTCAGAACTAGAAGAACAAGCATTTCGCTACACTCGCAATAACATCTGCTAACCATGTATGTGTATGTGACTAATCAAACTTGATTTGAACAATCATCGGGTAATTTTTTAAACCACAAGTCTATATGAACAATCAATGTAAATGTATACGTTTTTTAACAGTCAACCTACCAGTAATAATAGGCCTATAGACGAATTGGTTGTTTAGCAACAAACCCGACGCCTGTACAACTAATGCAAAACAGACGGGGTTGTCTTAAATTGCTGACAACATGTAAACTATATTTCGTCTCCAATGTTTATTGAAAACATAAATACATTTGCACAATGAGAACTTGTCTCTCAAATACATCGTTACATTTCTTGGTTAGCTAGCTAGCGAATTTGAGTCATAATAGCATAGATGACGTGGCAACAGTAAAAACACCTCAAAACACGACACGGTATCAATAACAAGATAAAACGATATGGAACCAGCCATTAACGATTCCCCACACGGCAGCTTCTTGTCATTGTTGTTAGCTATTTGCAATCCAGAATCACAACACATGGAGTTATGCCACATTGAAGCATGCGCATCCTTTTCGTGACGTTGTCAGCTAACCCTCAATATGACATTAGCATTCATGCTGCTACCAACCCCCTCCCTCAGACATAGCATAGCTCGTTATAGGATTATATTACAGGCAGCAAACTCTACTTACTGTTGCAGCCAACTAGCTACTGTTTTGAGCTGCTAGTAGCCTAGTCTTTGTAAATGAGAACAACACAACGAAGGCCAATTACTTTGTATATTGTAAATGCTTAACGAGAAAATGGCACACAGCTTCACTTTCCTTTGTTGACGCCTTAAAACGCTGCACTTCCGGGTCTATGTCCGCAACGTTCCTCCACATACAGAACAAGATCGTCACTAGTTACCACATTCACAAAGACATAAACCCCGCATTTAAAAAAAACAACATTTTACCTCATTTAGCAGACACTCCTAAACAGTAGTGAATGCATACCTTTTTGTACTGTTCCCCCGTGGGAATCGAATGCACAACTTTGACGTTACAAGCACCAACCTCTACCAACTGAGCCACACGGAACCTATTCTACAATTTCAACAAAAAAAAACGTGGTTTTAAACCTTAACCACAGTGATAACCTTATTTCTGAACATATTTTGACTTTGTGGATTTGGTAACTAGTGGAAGCCATAGAACAAGGAACCAGATGTTTCACCGGATGTGTAAATCTGAAGCATCCGGTTGGAATATCCACTTCACACCAAATATGGTGTGAAGAAGCCATATTGAAACCATATTCCTACCAGCAGACTCAGTAGCCTCGGTTCTTCTGATGACTGCCTTGATCCCACTGATCATCCCTAAAGCCAACACCTCATTTGGCCACCTTTCGTTCCAGTTCTCTGCTGCCTGTGACTGGAACGAATTGCAAAAATCGCTGAAGTTGGAGACTTTTATCTCCCTCACCAACTTCAAACATCTGCTATCTGAGCAGCTAAACGATTGCTGCAGCTACATAGTCTATCGGTAAATAGCCCACCCAATTTTACCTACCTCATCCCCAAACTGTTTATATTTATTTACTTTTCTGCTCTTTTGCACACCAATATCTCTACCAGTACATTACCATCTGATCATTTATCACTCCAGTGTTAATCTGCAAAATTGTAATTATTCACCTACCCCCTCATGCATTTTGCACACTATGTATATAGACTATTTTGTTTCTACTGTGTTATTTATTGACTTGTTAATAGTTTACTCCTGTAACGGTTTTCTTGAGGTGAAGGAGAGGCGGACCAAAACGCAGCGTGGTTTCTATTCCTGGTACTTTAATAAAGCAACTACACATGAACAAACTAACAAAACAAGAAATGTGGAAAAACCAAAACTGCCCTATCTGGTGCAAACACAGAGACAGGAACAATCACCCACAAACACAACTACACATGAACAAACTAACAAAACAAGAAATGTGGAAAAACCAAAACTGCCCTATCTGGTGCAAACACAGAGACAGGAACAATCACCCACAAACACACAGTGAAACCCAGGCTACCTAAGTATGATTCTCAATCAGAGACAACTAATGACACCTGCCTCTGATTGAAAACCATACTAGGCCGAAACATAGAAATACCCAAATCATAGAAAAACAAACAGACTGCCCACCCCAACTAACGCCCTGACCATACTACATAATGACAAAACAAAGGAAATAAAGGTCAGAACGTGACAACTCCATGTCTAACTCTGTGTTGTCTGTTCACACTGCTATGCTTTATCTTGGCCAGGTCACAGTTGTAAATGAGAACTTGTTCTCAACTAGCCTACCTGGTTAAATAAAGGTGAAATAAAAATTACAAAATAAATTACAAACAGAGTGGACTAAGTTTTTAGATTTTATCCTTCGCCAAAGTTTGTTTAGAAGGCCGAATTGGGTTACGGACATGTTCAATCTCTCCCTATCCCAGTCTGCTGTCCCCACTTGCTTAAAAATGTCCACCATTGTTCCTGCACCCAAGAAAGCAAAGGTAATTTAATTAAATGACTATCGCCCATAGCACTCACTTCTGTCGTCATGAAGTGCTTGAGAGGCTAGTTAATGATCATATCACCTCTACCTTACCTGTCACCCTAGACCCACTTCAATGTGCTTATGTAACAGATGTATATCGTACTCTCCTTGCGTTGTTTTCTCCAAATAAATCACATCAGCCAACGGTTCCAGTTGAGCATAATTTATTTCTGTTGCTGTTGTTAAATGGGAAACAGCACGTTAGTTGTGCAGGGCTTAACGATATTGATGGGTGTCGATGGCAAAATCTGTAGCATGAAGACAACTGTGTTAGCAGTGGGTTTATGTGACCATTACATCAGTGTATGTTAGCTAACACACTTATTTACAGCAATCATATGCCAAAGCACATCCCAGAAAACCCCTCAATCCCTAACAGGTACCATATGCCCACACATGTATAAATCAGTAGCGTACAGAAAACTTGTACACATTGTAAAATAGAAAACAGTATTCAGAACATGACCTACCCCTTACATCACATTTTCATACTGGGAAGGCTTGACGTTCGCGATCTCCCCCTATCTGCAAGCGGGGCAATACACAACACACCTTATTTTCATCAGAGTTGAACCAACCAATAAGAATGCTTGAACATTAAATACACATTTCTTTAGAGGCAAGTGGAAACATAACCAACCCTGTTACACTTACCACCCCAATATATCCACAGAGGATGCAATCGCCATCGCACTGTCCTATCCCATCTGGACAAGAAGAATACCTATGTCAGAATGCTGTTCATTGTCTCTAGCTCAGCCTTCAACAGCATAGTACCGTCAAAGCTCATCATTAAGCTCGGGGCCCTGGGTCTGAACCCCGCCCTGTGCAACTGGGCCCAGGACTTCATCACAGGCTGCCCCCAGGTGGTGAAGGAATGAAACAACACTTCCACTTCGCTGATCCTCAACACAGGGACCCCACAAGGGTGCATGCTCAGCCCCCTCCTGTTCTCACTGTTCACTCATGACTGCGTGGCTACGCACGCCAACAACTCAATCATCAAGTTTGCATATGACACAACAGTAGTATGCCTGATTGCCAACAATGATGAGACAGCCGACAGGGAGGTGAGGGCCCTGGTGGAGTGGTGCCAGGAAAATAACCTCTCCCTCATTGTCAACAAAATTAAGAAGCTGATCGTGTACTTCAGGAAACAGCAGAGGGAGCACACTCCGATCCACATCGAAGGGACAGCAGTGGAGAAGGTGGAAAGCTCCAAGTTCCCAGGCGTACACATCACTAACATTCTGAAATGGTCCACCAACACAGACAGTGTGATGAAGAAGGGGCAACAGCGCCTCTTCAAATTCAGGAGGCTGAAGAAATTCAGCATGGCCCCTAAGACCAATAGAAACCTTTACAGATGCACAAATGAGAGCCTCCTATCAGGCTGTATCACCACCTGTACGGCAACTGCACCACCCTAAACCGCAGGGCTCTCCAGAGGGTGGTACGGTCTGCCCAACACATCACCGGGGCACACTGCATGCCCTCCAGGACACCAATAACACAGGAAGGCCAAAAATATCAAACAACATCAACCACCCGAGCCACGGCCTGTTCACCCAGCTATCATCCAGAGGGCGAGGTCAGTACAGGTGCATCAAAGCTGGGACCAAGAGACAGCTTCTATCTCAAGACTGTTTTATTTTAAGGGATGGATCAGCATTTATATTGCAGATAGATTGTTGCTTCCATCAATGTAATTGTCTGCACCATATATTTTGGGGGTAAATATATTCATATACAGTTGAAGTGGGAAGTTTACATACACCTTAGCCAAATACATTTAAACTCCGTTTTTCACAATTCCTGACATTTAATCCTAGTAAACATTTCCTGTCTTAGGTCAGTTAGGATCACCACTTTATTTTAAGAATGTAAAATGTCAGAATAGTAGTAGAGAATGATTATTTCAGCTTTGATTTCTTTCATCACATTCCCAGTGGGTCAGAAGTTTACATACACTCAATTAGTATTTGGTAGCATTGCCTTCAAATTGTTTAACTTGGGTCAAATGTTTTGGGTAGCCTTCCACATGCTTCCCACATGCTTCCTTAAGCCATTTTGCCACAACTTTGGAAGTATGCTTGGGGTCATTGTCAATTTGGAAGACCCATTTGCGACCAAGCTTTAACTTCCTGACTGATGTCTTGAGATGTTGCTTCAATATATCCACATAATTCTCCTGCCTCATGATGTCATCTATTTTGTGAAGTGCACCAGTCCCTCCTGCAGCAAAGCACCCCCACAACATGATGCCACCCCCGTGCTTCACGGGATGGTGTTCTTCGGCTTGCAAGCCTCCCTCTTTTCCTCCAAACATAACGATGGTCATTATGGCCAAACAGTTCTATTTTTGTTTCATCAGACCAGAGGACATTTCTCCAAAAAGTACGATCTTTGTCCCCATGTGCAGTTGCAAACCTTAGTCTGGCTTTTTTATGGCGGTTTTGGAGCAGTGGCTTCTTCCTTGCTGAGCGGCCTTTCAGGTTATGTCGATATAGGACTCTTTTTACTGTGGATATAGATACTTTTGTACCTGTTTCCTCCAGCATCTTCACAAGTTCCTTTGCTGTTGTTCGGTGATTGATTTGCACTTTTCGCACCAAAGCACGTTCATCTCTAGGAGACAGAACGCGTCTCCTTCCTGAGCAGTTTGATGGCTGCGTGGTCCCATGGTGTTTATACTTGCGTACTATTGTTTGTACAGATGAATGTGGTACCTTCAGGTGTTTGGAAATTGCTCCTAAGGATGACCCAGACTTGTGGAGGTATACAATTTTTTTCTGAGGTCTTCGCTGATTTCTTTTGATTTTCCCATGATGTCAAGCAAAGAGGCACTGAGTTTGAAGGTAGGCCTTGAAATACATCTACAGGTACACCTCCAATTGACTCAAAGGATGTCAATTAGCCTATCAGAAGCTTCTAAAGCCATGACATCATTTCAGGAATTGTTCAAGCTGTTTAAAGGCACAGTCAACTTAGTGTATGTAAACTTTTGACCCACTGGAATTGTGATGCAGTGAATTAAGTGAAATAATCTGTCTGTAAACAATAGTTGGAAAAATGACTTGTGTCATGCACAAAGTAGACGTCCTAACCGACTTGCCAAAAGTCTGTTAGCAATAAATTTGTGGAGTGGTTGAAAAACGAGTTTTAATGACTCCTAACTGTATGTGAACCTAACTCTATGTAAACTCAGACTCCTAACTGTATGTGAACCTAACTCTATGTAAACTCCGACTTCAACTCTATTTTATGTCGGAAAGAGTCAGTTATACGTTTCTGTCCTAGTTATAAACAAGTTATCATCTAGTAGGCTTCACCACTTACCAGAATAAGACACGCATTTAAATTCTATTAATCAAAATATATGTTTGCAAATGTAACATGATGATTGAGTGTCTATATAGCTGTACCATAATATTTGCATTGCTACTAAGTAAACCTCCAATTGGTCCCCCCTATTCCACCCACTAAAATCCCTCCTCATCCCGAGTTGGGTTGTCATCCCAATGCCCGGCAGACCACCCTCGACCCCCCGGATCCCATAGCCCCGGAGAAACCGGGAACCATCCTTCCAGAACAGAAGTAGATCAACTGCCAAATGCATTTCCATCGCCCTCACCTCGATTTATATTATATATAATTAGCTGTTAATGTTTGTAGTAATGTAGGCAATTTATGCAAAGGATTTTTACCTCTCACCAGTCTCGCCATTACCAAAATTACATTATGGCAAGCAATTATTATATTAGCAAACAACTATTGTGAATCTTCCTATATTGTCCCTAACATCTTTTACCCCCTCGCAACAGTTGTGGGATACACACACACACACTCATACACATTCAACCCCTTTCCCCCACAACAACCATAGACTCAGATTCTCAACAGTTGCACCATCCAGAACCCAAATCAAAAAAGGTCTTGATTTACAAATGCATATACAGTTGCAGCTGTATGAGAAGGCCTGCAAAACTGTATAAAAAAAAGGTCAGAAATGGGGAGATTTGATTAATCATTGTCATGTCCTAGATGATGGAGGTCAGATATACCCCATAGACCATATTCGCAAGCATCTCTATGCAGACTGTTAAATAGCCATCACTAGCTGGCTACCACCCGACTACTCAACCCTGCACCTTAGAGGCTGCTGCCCTAAATACATAGACATGGAATCACTGGCCACTTTACTAATGGAACACTTGTCACCTTAATAATGTTTACATACTGCTTTACTCGTCTCAAATGTATATACCCTATTCTATTCTACTATATTTTAGTTAATGGCACTCCGACATTGCTCGTGCTAATATTTATAAATTTCTTAATTCCATTATTTTACTTTTAGATATGTGCATTGTTGTGAATTGTTAGATATTGGAGCTCGGAACACAAGCATTTCGCTACACCCGCAATAACATCTGTTAAATATACTCTACCGTTCAAAAGTTTGGGGTCACTTAGAAATGTCTTTGTTTTGAAAGAAAAACACATTTTTTTGTCCATTAAAATAACATTAAATTGATCTGAAATACAGTGTAGACATTGTCAATGTTGTAAATGACTATTGTAGCTGGAAACGGCTGATTTTTAATGGATATCTACATAGGTGTACAGAGGCCCATTATCAGCATCCATCACTCCTGTGTTTCAATGGCACGTTGTGTTAGCTAATCCAAGTTTATAATTTTAAAAGTCTAATTGATCATTAGAAAAGCCTTTTGCAATTATGTTAGCACAGCTGAAAACTGTAGTGCTGATTAAAGAAGCAATACAACGGTCAGTCTTTAGACTAGTTGAGTATCTGGAGAATCAGAAATTGTGGGTTCGATTACAGACTCAAAATGGCCAGAAACAAATAACTTTCCACTGAAACTCGTCAGTCTATTAATGTTCTGAGAAATGAAGGCTATTCCATGCGAGAAATTGCCAAGAAACTGAAGATTTCGTACAACGCTGTGTACTACTGCCTTCACAGAACAGCGCAAACGGTCTCTAACCAGAATAGAAAGAGGAGTGGGAGGCCCCGGTTTTACACTCTCATTTAAACTCCTTGTTTGTTGAAACAATGAACAAACGCCACCTGCTGGAGAAAGACCGAGTTTCTGCGAGTTATGCCTTCCTCTTCCTTTTTGTTAATCAGTGGTCTCACGCCGAGGCAGCTCGGTTCCAAATCGAATGCAATCTACTTTCAGCAGGTGCAAAACACGACTACACGCTTGCCTGGGCAAGATTGATCGAACCCCCTCATTGAAAACGACATAAATTGACTATTTCGAGTTAGTTATAAATGGGCGCGTTCGACATTGCAGCCGACTTTAAATGCAAGTCGAGACTGACTGATCTACAAATCACCTTGCATCATTAACCCTTTAACAAGCACACCAATATATATATATATATATATATATATATATATATATATATATATATATATATATATTAGTCTAATGCACTGTTGGCACATTGTGTCAGCTTCTTCAACCACAAGACCTACAACCCACAGCCTTGTTGCCCTAGGTCTGGAATTTCAGAGACTAGGGGATGTTCTCATTTGGACAAAAGGCTGTCCTCTCCTCGAATACTCTGTCCTCCGTGACCCAGAAACCGATAAGTGGTCGAGTGTCAATATGTTAGTAGGTGAACTGAGAAGTGTCCTTGCACCCTCATGTCAAGGAAGCACAAGATTATCCTACCCGAGTCCTTTGCGGGAGGGGCACGTATTTAAAAACGACATGCTACTTATCCTTTTATTCATAAAACTATCTAAATGACTTTGTACTACTTTAAACATTTAATTTGCATGTGAAGGAGTCTTCATACATGTGCATTTGTTTCCACATTTCCTCGCCTCCTCTCTTTGATGACCTTTGACCAGTTTCAAAAAGAGGCGATGAGATGACGGAAGAGTTAGCTAGGCTAATTGAGAATGTCCCTAAGTCCACAATGTGACTATCAAAATGTGGGAATGATAGTGTAGCCTGAAAGCCAATCTATGCTTGATCCACAAATGTGGTCGAAGGTGTGACACAATTGCGAAGCCTCCGGAGGCATGCAGAGGCCAAATCAAGCTCCGTACCACATCACTGTGCGCCTCTCACATTTTGTAACAATGCAGAGGGCACTGTATAGCTCATCATTGGCATGATTGGTTGATGATAAGTGGGGGCAGGAGGTCCTGTATAAACATTGTTCTGGCTACTGTGGCGGCTGCATCTCAGTAAGTGCTATACGGTCACAGCAGATGGCAGATTTACCATGCAGAGCCTTTAAGAGCTTAAATCAATCCTCTTCAATAGCTTGCATTTCGTAACATGCTGCAATATCAAAACCAGCCAGTGCAGGCCAACGTATACTGGGAGACTGAAATGTGGGATATGACTCTCTTATTGGCTACACACGCCTCCAACTCAATCAACAAGTTTGCATGCACAAAAAACACCAGAACTACATAACAGGCGTGCCATCTCTCACAGACTATAGAGGCCTTTATTGGCATTACCGCAACAGTCGGGCACAAAACCATCTTCTGTACATCACTGTTCCCTTATTGAATCACTACAACAAGAGTAAAATACTATTTATATACATTCTAATTTCATCATTCAGTGACATCTAGGCAGGTGACCAGAGAGGTGGTGGGTGCGAGTGAAGGTGCGATGGCAACGGGGGCAGGAGTATGGTCTCTCCCCAGTGTGGGTCCTCATGTGAATTTTAAGGTGGTTGGCCAAGCGGAATCTCTTGTCACACTCTTGGCAGGGATATGGCCGTGAGTTATTGTGGATCCTCATGTGTCTGGTCAGATCAGCAGAACAGATAAACCGTCGGTGGCATTCAGAACATTCAAATGGCCTCTCCCCAGTGTGGATGCGCTTGTGTTTGGTCAGATCTCCAGACTGAGTGAAGCTTTTACCGCACTCGGTACAGGTGTATGGTTTCTCACCTGTGTGAGTGCGCTGGTGGTTCTTCAGGTGTTCATGTCGGAAAAATGTCTTGTCACACACTGTGCAGTGGTAAGGCCTCTCACCTGTGTGTGTGCGCTGGTGGGTTTTCAATGCTGCACTGTTTATGAACTTCAGCCCACAAACCCCACAATGGTAGTTCCTTTCATTGTTGTGGATCTTCAGATGCAACTTCAGATAATTTCTGTAAGCAAAGTCTTTACCACACACAGTACACTTGAAAGGTCTCTCCCCTGAGTGTGTGCGCAGGTGAAGATTCAGACAGTCCTTGTATGCAAACCGCTTGTCACATTTGGAGCAGGAGAAAGACTTCTCGCCAGAGTGAATAGTCATGTGAACTCGGAGGCGCCCCATCCTGGCAAAATCCTTTCCACAATCCTGGCATTTGAATGGCTTGACCCCCGAGTGTATCATCATGTGTTTGCAATGACTGCTGGCTTCTGAGAAGCTCTTGCCACACTCCTTACAGACGTAGGGCTTCTCGCCGGTGTGTGTGCGCATGTGAATGCGCAGATTCCGAGGACTAGAGCAGCTTTTGCCACACTCTGAGCATGGCATGCCGATGTTCAGACAGACAGGGCCATTCTCAAGCTTAGTGTCCTCAGGCTTGTGACACTGGTGAGGCCCCAGTCCCCAGCAATTCTTGAAGCTCTTTCCACAGTCAGCGCAACTGAGGTACCCATCGGTGAAAGCGACAGACATTTTGTGCCAAACCTTGCAGTGAGTATGCAGTCTGGCTATGTACTGGAAGCTGCGGGCACAATAGGGGCAGGGGTGGAGTTTTCTCAGAGAGGGAGAGGGGTGGGCCTGGCGGGTGTGGACGTGTAGCTGCCGTGAGGTATGGAACATGCAGCTACAGTGGGGACAGCTGTGTGTGGGGGCATACACGGTTTTACTCTTTGAGACGTGGCTTTTCAGCATGGCCAGGTACTGCTTCGGGTGTTTGGTCTTGATGTGGTTCTCCAGGAAGTAACAGTCAGTGAAGGAAATGGTGCAGTGTGGACAAGGAAAGAACTGAGAAGTAGAGACTGAGGAAGAGGGAGGGACAGAGCAGTGGAAGGATGGTAGAAAGAGTGAGAAGAAAGCGATGTAAGGAGGAAACAGAACACAAATGTGATTTCTTACATTAACTCATTCAACAATAAAATACTTGAGTAAATATCTTTGCTGAATATTAATTTCAAAGTTTGCAAAATTAATGTTCAAGTGATGCTCAGGTAATCCCATCATCCATTTCAAATGCAATGTTGAGGGTGAACTGGATGTATGAACTATGCCTTACCTCCATCTGTCTCGTCTGGGTTTTCCTCCTTCACCAAACACACTTTAGTGTCTCGCAGAAGAGTCTTAACCACCACCTTATGGATTAGAAAGATGAAGAAACCACAGTATGCATGAACCAAAAGTCGAAACACTTATCTAGTTACTAACTGTCACATGTTGGGAACTCTTCTTACATTAGACAATCTTGTTAGCATCACCATAGGACTCCTTGATATCTGGCTACACCCGGTCATTGGATTAGATGTATTTTGATGTTTGATGTGCTTCTTCTGGAAGGAAGGAACTGAACGGTTTTGTTCCTCTCCCATTCCCTGCTGTTCAAAGTCTGTTGGTTCCTCTTTGATTTGGATGGAGCTGATACAAACTCCTTTAGTAATGTAGGGTGCTTGACTAATGTCTGGTTCTTCTCTATTGCAGTCAACATCATCTGACTGTCTTCCACACACTGTTTTGATGGGGTCTCGATGTTGTTTAGACATCTTAGTTTGGTTGTGTTGCTTTTTCCCAGGTTTGCTCTTCATCTTGTTGACTGGAGTGCTTCTTCATTTGAATTCTGTGGGGAAAAGAGCAGGTTTTATTGAGCATCACCCTTAGAGAGCTATACCAGGCAGGGATCATACTAATATCAAACCAGGGTCTGTAGTGACGCCTCTAGCACTAAGATGCAGTGCCTTAGACTGCTGTGCCACTCATGATCCCTAAACTAACTAGCTAATGTCTTGAGCTGCTAGGATTTGTATTTCATTAGGATGCCCATTAGCTAAAGCAGTAGCTACTCTTACTGGGGTCCACACAAAACATGACATATTACATAACATTCATCAATTAGGTACAGCACAAGGACAGAACATACACTTTAAATTAGAATACACACTTTTATACATTTAAGCCTTGGCATTCCATGCATTATATAGTCATTATAATGGCAATACTGCAGCCATTCATTTCCCATACATTGCCATCCTTTGCTCTACCGTTAAAATCGCTTTGTCTAAAAGCCGATTTATGCGGTCAGAGGCTCCATTTGGATGGTGTGAAGCAAATGGATGGCGTCTCCCAAATGTTGTAACAATGTGGAGGGCTCCATTTAGCTCCTCCGCATTGACATGATTGGGTCACGGTAGGTAGGGTTGGGAGATCCTGTATAAACACAAACTCATTCCTTGGCAACTGCCTTTACAACAGATCTGCGCTGCTTGACAAAGTGCAATAAGTATAAATGCCCTGACTTCTGCAGAGGCGTATTGCCGTAAATGCTGCACGGCCAATGCAAACATCAGATTGACCACTTAGCACCTTTAAACAAGTCAGGATATCATAATCTCGCAGCATCCTTGAACTCTGATATAATAATCTCACAGCAGAAATTGTTTTGTAAACACCAGATAGAATCTCAGAACATCAGGGGTGTAGTCATTAGTCCAACCACGAGTTTCTATTGGACAAATTCAGATAGGTCCCTCCCCGTTTCGTTCCTTTTGCTTCCGTTAAAGAAACGTTTTGCAACAGAATCAGCTAATGAATAGCCCCTGGAACCATCCTGTCCTTGGTTCTTCCGTTTGACGTCAATCCTATGTATTCGTGTGATTCATAGATGCTAATGAATGCAAGTGCAACCAGATGGGGAGAGGCAATGCAAGAGGGTGTACTCTGCCCAAAATCTGTCCACGTTAAGCAGATCATTAATTATGTATGGCGTTTTTGTATGGGGTCGGGGCAATGAGAGTGTCGAATTAAGTCAAGATAAAAAAGTAAATGCTATTGTAATACGTGCGGCTTATTTGATATAATAGAAGTTTGGTAATGCTTAGGTTATTACGAGTGTACTGATATAAGTGTGATGCACTGACATCCCGGCAACTTTGAGAAAATCACTTTATACTAGAGCTGTCCCTGTTGAAATTCAAGACGGTCTACGGGCGTTGGACGTTAACTCCCCTCATAGAATATTCAAAAAACGAGATGTATCCACCTATCTAAAGAAAGCAATAGGGGGGACCTCGCCGTTGTCCTCTGTTGACAACGAATCCCCATTGTTAGGGCGGAGACACACGCATCTCGTCATTATATCCAGTATCTTTGGTGCAACACACGACAACGAAAATGCAATAATCACATGGAGTTTCACAGAAGTCGTTAACGAGTAGTCTTGTCTTTGTTGATAAGAACAATACAACAAAGGCTAACATATTTTATATCTCGTAAATGCTCAATGATAGAAGGGCAAACACAGCCTCGCCTACCTTTGTCGACGCCATAAAAACGCTGCACTTCCTAGTTTATGTCCTTAAAGTGCCTACTAAACCTGGCCTTGACCAATCAGGTAATGGATCCTCGATATGCCGCTATTTGGAGGCGGTTTATTGATGTGGATTCTTAAAGCAATATCCCTAAAAAATAAATAATACTGGAAATGTGTGGTATGTTTCTCATAATAAAAATAGGTATTTTACTGCAATAATAACAGGCCTCTTCTGCTGTCAGAATGTGGGAATGATACTGTACAGCATTGGTTCCCAACCGTTTTTAGTTACTGTACCACCAACTAAATTTAGCTTTGCTTGGAGTACCCTTGAAGTATCCCATGTGCATTTTACCAGTAGGCCTATAGTCTCATTAGTCTATGAGTTTTCAGGCTAGTACCCCTGGTTGGGAACCAATGCTGTACAGGACAAAGGTGATATCAACACCACTGCAGGCCAATGATGGTTCTTATCCATGGACTGGTACAAATCAGTTAATGACAGGATGGGTGGTTCTCTGTTCAAGTAGGAACCCTGTTAATCCATGCACATAGTGTAGATCAGAGGAGGCTGGTGGGAAGAGCTATTGGAGGACAGAATCATTGTAATGGCTGGAATGGAACAGGGGGACAGGCAGAGAGGTGGGCCTGGCGGGTGTGAATGTCTAGCTGTCGTGGTGTATGGAACATGCAGCTACAGTGGGGACAGGCAGAGAGGTGGGCCTGGCGGGTGTGGATGTCTAGCTGTCGTGGTGTATGGAACATGCAGCTACAGTGGGCACAGCTGTGTGTGGGGCCGTACACTCTTTTACTCTTTGAGACTTGGCTTCTCAACATGGCCAGGTACTGCTTCTGGTGTTTGGTCTTGATGTGGTTCTCCAGGAAGTAACAGTCAGTAAAGGAGATGGTGCAGTGTAGACAAGGAAAGAACTGAGGAGACAAGACTGAGGAAGGACAGAGATGGGTGGGAGGAACGAAGGTAAAGAAGGGTATGATGAGAGGGGAGAAAGGGAACAGACAATGGGAAATGTAATTTCTCTCGTAAAAAAAACCCTTGCTGACATTTAGTTCACCTTCAGTAATTTAATCCTGTGAGACACAAGGATCTGTTTTTGCAACACCTAAAAATCCTCTAGTTCAGAAAGTTTCTTGTCTTCTTTTTTTCTACATAGTCACTGCATCTTAGAGATGACAGTATACAACAACGTTTTTAAGAGATACATCTGGGTGGTCCCGAGCGATTCACCGAAATGTGAAAACAAAAAAACAACAACAACTAAATGACCAACGTCAGTTCAATTATTCTAATTCAATTATTGTTTTTAAAATATGAGCTCAATGCACAGATTGCAGTTTCTCTAGAGATGAATCAGATCAAGCCCAAACTGTGCAATTAGTATGGAGTTGTAGTTTCCAAATAGTCTACATAGTTTTGCAGAGAAAACATGGTAATTAACTACAATGACCATAATCCATTGCATGCCTACTTGTCCGGTAATTTTCTTCTACGCCTGCTACGTAAAAGCGAGAAGAATGCACAATCGAGAAGGATGGAGAGCAGTTGCTTCGAGAGGTATCTTTACATGAAAATACACAATCTAAGTGATTGATAGTTGGTAATCAGCAGTCATAAAAGTATGCCTTATTACCTTTTAATACTACTAAAATAGCAATTCTGTCAGAAAATAGGCAGCAGCTCTATAGGGATGAAATTATGACTTGGAATGTAATAAAGTCATAATAATAATAAAGTGTAATATACACATATTTTATTAAAGTAAAGTCATGTGAATAAATTAGGGTTAATAAGTGATAAGCAGTAATGGGCATCAACTGACTTTCATTAATTGTTATATTCTGTGTTACAGCATTCAAATCACAATGCTTGGTGCATTTAATGTTTAAAAAAATGATCCAAACTGAAAACAGTTCATTTTTTAAATATTATAATTGAAACAGAACCGACCGCAAAAGCACTAATCACTCAGCACTATATCTGGGTCACAGGAGATTAACTGTGTAGTGTTTGACATGAGTTAAGACTCTTACAGGGTTAAACTGCAGTGTTGGGAGTAGACTGAAGTATGTATGAACACTATGTCCTACCTCCACTGTTTTCTTCATCCCTCCTGGCATCTGTCTCTTCCTTCACCAAACACACTTTAGTGTCTCTCAGAAGAGTCTTAACCACCACTTTATGGATTAGAAAGATGAAGAAAACAGTATGCATTAACCAACAGTCTAAACACTCTTGTCTAGTTATTAACTATCACATGTTTGGAAAGACTGCTAACTCTTCTTATCTTAGACAATCTTGTTAGCATCACTAGAGGACTCCATGATATTTCACTACACCGGGTCGGTTGGTTGGATGTAGTTTGATGTTGCTTGACATGCTTCTTCAGCAAGAAAAGTTTGGAACGGTTACCTATTTCCTTCTGCTCAAAGTTTCTTGGTTCATTTTTTAATTTGGATGGAATTCAAAGTAACCCCATTCATTTTGAACTGTTTAGTCCTCTTGGTTATGTTAACTTTTTCCAGGTGTGTTCTCATAGAAGCTTTTCTTAGGTCTCTCTTGTCACAATGTGTGCTTTTTGTCCTATATTATCAATCTACACACAATACCCCATAATGACTAAGCAAAAACAGGTTTTAGACATTTTTGCAAATATATTACAAATAAAAAACGGAAATATCACATTTACAGAAGTATTCAAACCCTTTGCGATGAGAGGCAAAATTTGGCTCATGTGCATCCTGTTTCCATTGATCATCCTTGAAATGCTTCTACAACTTGATTGGAGTTCACCTGTGGTAAATTAAATTGATGGTACATGATTTGGGAAGGTCAGTACAGGTGCATCAAAGCTGGGACAGAGAGAATGAAAAATAGCTTCTCTCAAGGCCATCAGACTGTTAAACAGCCATCACTAACTGCCTACATACAGACTTGATTATTAATGCCACTTTAATAATGATTAAGGGTTGGGGAATTTTTATTTTACCTTTATTTAACTAGGCAAGTCAGTTAAGAACAAATTCTTATTTACAATGACGGCCTAGGAACGGTGGGTTAACTGCCTGTTCAGGGGCAGAACGACATATTTGTACCTTGTCAGCTCGGGGGTTTGAACTTGCAACCTTCCGGTTACTAGTCCACCGCTCTAACCACTAGGCTACCCCTATTCAGAGGTGGAAACTTTTTGTGGGAATTAACAGGAATATATGGGAATTAACGGAAATATAAGTAAATTAATATTAATACCATTTCAATGTAGATGTTTTTTGCATTGGATATATTTACCATATCATATGGAGACAAACATAAACCTTTTACCTTACCATAAGTAGACATAATTGCAAATGATAAATTATTCCAATAGAAAAAAAAAGAAAAAAAAATGTTACGAATTGAACTTTAATTAAATGAGTTGACTCTTCACATGGGATGATTTCACTGAACAACAAAAGAAAGGGAATACTGAATGATTCCCAATGATCCATCACATCTCCCTAAAACGTTTTCAACATACATCTGTAAAATGATAGTCTAGAAACTAAAGCTTTGGTTGTCTTCCTCTCAGGCTTCCATGTCTTGTCCTTGGACCTCCTCAATGTGTATCTCTTGAACATCAGACTCTGAGGCCTCATCTTCACTGTCACTTTCCAACCCTGTTGAGGATGGCTCGTTGTCAGGCTCAAAAAGCCTCAAATTTGCCCGGATGGCCACCAATTTTCCAACCCTTATATTGGTCAGCCTGTTGCCTGCTTTGGTGTGTGTGTTCCCAAACAAGGACCAGTTGCGCTCTGAGGCGGCTGATGTTGGTGGGATTTGGAGGATGATGGAGGCAACTGGGGAACGAGCCTCAGATCCACAAAGTCCCTTCCACCAGGTGGCTGATGAGAGATGTTGGTGTAGCCGATGTGAAATGACTAGCTAGTTAGCGGTGGTGCGCGCTAGTGGCGTTTCAATCGGTGACGTCACTTGCTTTGAGACCTTGAAGTAGTGGTTACCCTTGCTCTGCAAGGGCCGCGGCTTTTGTGGAGCGATGGGTAACGATGCTTCGAGGGTGACCGTTGACGTGTGCAGAGCGTCCCTGGTTCGCTCCCAGGTCGGGGCGAGGGGACGGACGTAAAGTCTATACTGTAACATTGGCATGATTGCCATATTGCATCTCCATTCTAAAGCCCTTGCTTGGAAGTGTACTTTGCCAGACTGCCCAGAACCTTGCCCTCATCCAGGCCAAGGTTGAGAGACACGGTAGTGATGACACCATAGGCCTTGTTGATCTCTGCAGCAGACATGATGCTCTTGGGGTTCTCTTGGGATACTTGGGGTTCAACTTGTACACTGCGGCATGTATGGGCTTCAAGCAGAAGTCTTCACGCTTTTTGATGCATTTCAGAACTGCAGTTTCCTCTGCTTGGAGCAGCAGTGAAGTGGGCAGGGCAGTACAGATTTCTTCTCTTACATCTGCAAGCAGAGTCTGAACATCAGACAGGATGGCATTGTCTCCCTCAATCCGTGCAATGGCTACTGCTATAGGTTTCAGGCTGCTCTCTCCCAAAATAGATCATCCAGGAGGATCCTCGATGGGGCTGTCCATATCGGCAGACTGTGATATGGCCATTTCTTGAGAAACTCCTCCCCCTCCAGAAGACTGTCAAACATGATGACAACACCACCCCAACGGGTGTTGCTGGGCAGCTTCAATGTGGTGCTCTTATTCTTCTCACTTTGCTTGGTGAGGTAGATTGCTGCTGTAACTTGATGACCCTACACATACCTAACCATTTCCTTGGCTCTTTTGTAGAGTGTATCCATTGTTTTCAGTACCACAATGTCTTTGAGGAGCAGATTCAATACATGAGCAGCATAGCCACTGGGTGTAATGTGAGGACTCCTCCACTTTAGAAAAAGCGGCCTTCATGTTTGCAGCATTGTCTGTTACCAGCGCAAATACCTTCTGTGGTCCAAGGTCATTGATGACTGCCTTCAGCGGCAGGGTAACCTAGTGGTTAGAGAGTTGGACTAGTTACCGAAAGGTTGCAAGTTCAAATCCCCGAGCTGACATGGTACAAATCTGTCGTTCTGCCCCTGAACAGGCAGTTAACCCACTGTTCCTAGGCCGTCATTGAAAATAAGATTTTGTTCTTAACTGACTTGCCTAGAAGGTAAAATAAATAAAAAATCTGCAATGTAGAGACTAGTGTGTCTGTTGTCCCTTGTGTCTGTGCTCTTGTAGAATACTGGTTGAGGGGTGGAGATGATATAGCTAATTATTCCTTGCCACGTACATTCAACCACCCATCAGAGATGATTGCTACACAGCCTGCTTTGTCTATGATTTGCTTGACCTTCACCTGAACTCTGGTTGGAGGGGTGTATGCTGGGCGAAGTACATTCAGAAATCTCTTCCAATACACATTGCCTGTGAGCATCAGAGGTGAACCAGTTGTATACACAGCTTGAACAAGACATTCAACAGCATCTCTCTGACCACGTTCCTCCATTGAGTAAAAAAAAACGTCCGATTCCAGGAGGACCATGAGCTGTTGCTATTGATAAGGTGTCTGAGTTATCATTTTCACCTCTACTAGAAGTAGAGGGACTTTGGTCAGAGGTTGCTTGTTGTGAGCGCTGAGGGAACTTTATGCACTTGGCCAGATGATTCTGCATCTTTGATGCATTATTCACATATGATTTGTCACAGCTTTTCCTTCTACATTAGCTGCAGTGAAATGTCTCCACACATCAGATAGTGCCCGTGGCATTTTCCTGTAAAGATGAGAAAAAAATGAATAAAAAAATACAATTCCATGTACAGATAAATAGTGAAGCAGTTAGATTAAACAACCCACACGTTAACAAGTTAGAAATATGAACACACTTTGCTGTAGGCTACTATTTACTAGTTATTAACAAAAAAATAATGTATATCATATCAAATATATTCACCCCACCTAGTATTGTAATCAAAACTTACCAGAAAGCATGTAGTCCTTGGCTCAGACAGTGTAGTAGTGTGGGCTCAATAGCATCTCATTAGTGTGCAATATCTTGAGGATCAGCTGTACATGTGATGGGAGAGTGCACTGCACATGTGATGGAAGAACACACTGTGCATGCAGAGGGTTGTCATTCCATTGAATTGGGGATAGATTAACCAAAATATGCCACAAGACCTAGAATTGCCTTATGTGTTTCCCACAAAAAAAGGTTCACAGTTATAAGCTAACTTTTTTGATGAATTTAAGCAAAATTCCCCAAATTCCTGGGCTTAACTTCACATGGAAAATTTCTGGAAAGTTTCCAACCCTTTGCAACCCTAATAATGATGTTTACATATCTTGCACTACTCATCCCAGATGTACAGTTGAAGTCGGAAGTTTACATACACCTTAACAAAATACATTTAAACTCTGTTTTTCACAATTACTGACAATTAATCCTAGTAAAAAGTTCCTGTCTTAGGTCAGTTAGGATCACCACTTTATATTAAGGATGTTAAATGTCAGAATAATAGTAGAGAATGATTTATTTCAGCTTTTATTTCTTTCATCACATTCAAAGGGGGTCAGAAGTTTACATAGACTCAATTAGTATTTGGTAGTGTAGCCGGTGCTATACTGCACCGCTGTAACTCTGCGTTGTGTGTGGTTGATTGAGACTATAAACGTGGACTTTGGAGATCAGGTAGTTTTAATCAAGCAGAACTGACTCTCTGCATCCTGCATCTGCATCCAAAAGGAAATAAAACATTTGTAGAGCACATATGTTCTGAGAATCGTCGCCTCTTTCTCTCTCAGTGCATCAAAATTATTTTCGAATACAAAAATTAATACACTCTCTCCTTATTATACAGAACATATTTTACATTGATAAAACCACCTACCTGCATCCAAAAGGAAATAAAACATTTGTAGAGCACATATGTTCTGAGAATTGTCGCCTCTTTCTACAACAGATGCACAATAGGAGGGACTGGGATAATTCGAGGAGCTAGCCATCGTTCACACATACAATAGCCTGCTAATACCTTAGCTAGCTATTAACCACATGTTGAATTCAGAATATTGATATCATCCTAAAAAGTACAATTACAAGTGCATCTTAACAATACCATCCACTTATGAGTAACCTCTAAATATACATCATTATTCATGAACAAAACACTGTGTGTATGACTTTGTACTTTAAAAGAATCAAACTTTTCTGAAGACACAAAAAGCGTGCCTACCTCTCATAGTGCATCAAAATGATTTGAGCACGAGCACGCAGGGCAAAACGTAAGTATACACTCCCCTTCTCCCAGGATGCAGGCATGCATAACAAATCAACACAACATATTGATTATATGAACCTGGTGAAATTCACATAGTACTTTAACAACTGTTACAGTAGCATTGCCTTTAAATTGTTTAATAACTTGGGTCAAACGTTTCGGGTAGCCTTCTACACGCTTCCCACAATAAGTTGGGTGAATGTTGGCCCATTCCCCCTGAAAGAGCTGGTGTAACGGAGTCAGTCAGGTTTGTAGGCCTCCTTGCTCGCACACGCTTTTTCAGTTCTGCCCACAAATTTTTTATGGGATTGAGGTCAGGGCTTTGTTGTCCTTAAGCCATTTTGCCACAACTTTGGAAGTATGCTTGGGGTCATGGTCTATTTGGAAGACCCATTTGTGACCAAGCTTTAACTTCCTGACTGAGGTCTTGAAATGTTGCTTCAATATATCCACATAAATGTCCTACCTCATGATGCCATCTATTTTGTGAAGTGCACCAGTCCCTCCTGCAGCAAAGCACCCCCACAACATGATTCTGCCACCCCCGTGCTTCACGGTTGGGATGGTGTTCTTCGGCTTGCAAGCCTCCCTCTTTTTCCTCCAAACATAACGATGGTCATTATGCCCAAACAGTTCTATTTTTGTTTCATCAGACCAGAGGACAATTCTCCAAAAAGTACGATCTTTGTCCCCGTGTGCAGTGGCAAACCGTAGTGGTTTTTTTTTATGGTGGTTTTGGAGCAGTGGCTTCTTCCGTACTGAGCGGCCTTTCAGGTTATGTCGATATGGGACCTGTTTTACTGTGGATATAGATATTTTTGTACCTGTTTCCTCCAGCATCTTCACAAGGTCCTTTGCTGTTTTTCGGCGATTGATTTGCACTTGCGCACCAAAGTACGTTCATCTCTAGGAGACAGAACGCGTCTCCTTCCTAAGCGGTATGACGGCTGCGTGATCCCATGTTGTTTATACTTGCATACTATTGTTTGTACAGATGAACGTGGTACCTTCAGGCGTTTGGAAATTGCTCCTAAGGATGAACCAGACTTGTGGAGGCCTACATTTTCTTTCTGAGGTCTTGGATGATTTATTTAGATTTTTCCATGATGTCAAGAAAAGAGGCACTCAGTTTGAAGGTAGGCCTTGAAATAGTTCCACAGCTACACCTCAAATTATGTCAATTAGCCTATCAGAAGCTTCTAAAGCCATGACATAATTTTCTGGAATTTTCCAAACTGTTTAAAGACACAGTCAATTTAGTGTATGTGAACTTCTGACCCACTGGAATTGTGATACAGTGAATTTATAAGTGAAATAATCTGTAAACAATTTTTGGAAAAATTACTTGTCATGCTCAAAGTAGATGTCCTAACCTACTTGCCAAAACTATAGTTTGTTAACAAGAAAATTGTGGAGTGGTTGAAAAACAAGTTTATGACTCCAACCTAAGTCTACGCCGGTTGGTCATGGCCCATCCACATATTTTTTTAAAACATATTCTTATTCCATCCCTTTAGTTCGATTTGTGTGTATTAGGTAGTTGTGGAATTGTTAGATTACTTGTTAGATATTACTACACTGTTGGAACTAGAAGCACAAGAATTTTGCTCCACTCGCAATATCTGCTAACCATGTGTATGTGACCAATAAAATGTTATTTTATTTATATAAGGTCCCACAGTTGACAGCGCATGTCAGAGCAAAAACCAAGCCCTGATGTGGAAGGAATTGTCCGTAGTTCCGACAGGATTGTATCAAGGCACAGATCTGGGTAAGGGTACCAAAAAATGTCTGCAGCGACCCTAAGCACACAGCCAAGACAACCCAGGAGTGGTTTTGCGACAAGTCTTTGAATGTCCTTGAGTGGCCCAGCCGGAACCCGGACTTGAACCCGACCGAACATATCTGGAGACCTAAAAATGGCTGTGCAACGATGCGCCCCAAACAACCGGACACAGCTTGAAACCACTTGAGAGGATCTGCAGAGAAGAATGGGAGAAATTCCCCAAATACAGGTGTGCCAAGCTTGTAGCGTCATACCCAAGAAGACTGAAGGCTGTAATCGCTGCCAAAGATGCTTCAACAAAGTATTGAGTAAAGGGTCTGAATACATATGTATATGTGATTACATTTTCTCTCTTTGCAAACATTTCTAAAAACCTTTTTTACTTTGTGGTTATGGGGTAGTGTTTAAATTGAGGAAAAACTATTTCAGACATTTTATAAGGCTGTAAAGTAAATGTGGAAAAAGTGAATGAGTCCAAATACTTTCCTGAATGCACTGTATATACACACAAACACACAGAGAAAGAATACTACATGCTTGTCAACCATGTATAAATAATTGGTAATGTAATAAAAATCACAACCAGTGCAGAGTTCGAGTAGCGCAGTGGTCTAAGGCACTGCATCTCAGTGCAAGAGATGCATCACTACAGACCCTGGTTCGATCCCAGGCTGTATCAAACCAGCCGTGAGCGGGAGTCCCATCGGGCGGCGCACAATTGCCCAGTATTGTCCGGGTTAGGGGAGAGTTTGGCCGTCAATGTAAAATAAGAATTTGTTCTTTACTGACTTGTCTAGTTAAAAGGTTAAATAATCAAAGATCACAACAAAAAAGCAATACAGGCTTCTGGACTGAAACAAATCATGTGGTCTCTATGTAATTAACTTTAATTAAATGGCATGTTTATAACAATAGTATCAGAGTTACCTTTACATACATTATCCTCTTGTTCCAAATCAAGGAATAGACTACAAACACAAAGCAAAGAAAACTGACGATCTTTCAGAATTTATTATCGCCTACTGATCATCAGGACAATCAGTCATGAAACCATCTGAGCAAATTAAAAAAATGAAATAAACTGGTGTTTATAACCTCTTAGACATAAGGTCCCTTGTTTGGGTGGATCTGGTACCGGTTCCAACCCTGCGTAATGTAGGATGTGAAATCTAACACCACTTGAAGCTGGGATGTCCCTTCTATCATTTCAATCACTCTTCCAACTGTCCAACTCCTGGCTGAACCCTATATCACAGCTACTGACAAAGCACATGCCTGCAATCCTTACATCATAGCGCAGCAGGAGAGTGGTTTCATTACAGTAGCACATTCAGAGATGGATTTATAGCCAATAATCTAAAACAATTAATAGATTTTAAACAAAAAAGATTAACATGGAGAGTTCCTAACGAGTTCATGAAGGCAATCTAGAGCGCTGTGAAATTTCCACAGCGATGGGGGCAAACACTTTGATCAAGAGAAACCTGTAGAAAATATGCACGCTCTCTAACACTAAACATACAAATATGATATTTACAGTTATGAGGTGAACTCGTCATTCTATAATTTATTTATGCTATATTTAGAAAGCACATAAGTCATTTCAAGCATTATTCATACAATTTTGTTGAAAAGGAAATCCATAACATATTTGTACTGTGTACTTGAGCCCTCAAAATTGACCTCAGCAATTTAACTTCAATTTTTTGACCAGAAGTGAGATTACCTTTCTTTGAGTATGCAACATTACTAGTTATTTATGGCCCTCATGATAACTACTTTTAGGGATTATGTAGCTTACATTGAACTGGTTAAACATCCATAAAACAAAAGAGCAATAATATTAACAACAGAGCTCCAAAAGTATTGGGACAGTGAATTATGTTTTGTTCTTTTGGCTCTGTACCTCCAGACTTTGAAATTATACAATGATTATTAGGTTAAACTGTAGACCGTCAGCTTTAATTTGTATTTTTATCCATATGAACAGTTTAGAAATGACACTTTTTGAAAAGGGGGGGGGGGACTGAAAGAATTGGTACAAATTCCGTGTGGTAAAAGTAGTCAAAAGTGTAGTATTTGGTCCCATTGTCCTAGCACATATTGATTACAACAAGGTTGTTACTCTACAAACTTGTTGGATGCTACAATGATTACGGATAGTCCTGAATAATGAGTGAGAAAGCTAGAGTACAGACGCACAAGTATCATGCCCCCAAGACATGCTAACATCTTACCATTACAATAACAGGGGAGGTTAGCATTTTGAGGGGGTATGATATTTATGCTTCGAACTTTCACTCATTAATCACAATTCATTCAGTTTTATCCGTAATCATGGTAGCCACTAATATAGAAAAACATACACTATTCTAATTTATAATAAAAGTGACAATACATTATTTACCATGAATTTCTATTGAGCACAAAATACTCTGACACACAACCAAAACAAACAGCAAACACATCCAGTCAAGCTTAATGTAAGCATTGCATGCTGGGAATATGGGACCAAATCATTTAACCATTCCCTTAAAAATGGGGGGGAATACGTACAAAAAAAATCTTGTTCTTTCTAAGCGGTTCACCCGATATGGATGAAAATACCCTCAAATTAAAGCGGAGTCTGCACTTTAACCTCAGTCGTTGTATAACTTCAAATCCAAAGTGCTGCAGGAGAAACAAAACGTGTCACTGTCCCAATACATGGAGCTCACTGTGACCCAACTGGAGGATTGTTAAAACATTGCAGCGTTATCATAAACATGGGGCAAAATTTAGTTAGAATTTGATGTCACACATCGATCACTGACAAGAGAGATCAGACTCCCCTCCATTTAATTCATAAGAATAACAGTTTCATAAAAGGTGTTATGTTAATATACATCATTATCATTTAGGTTTATGACGTCTAAGCAGGTGTTTGGAGAGGTTGGACTTGCGAGCAAAGCTGAGAAAGCAGTGGGGGCAGGAATAACGTTTCCCCTTGTGGATTTTCATGTGGCCATTCACATGACTCTGTTCATAAAAGCTCTTCCCACACTCTTGGCAGGAGTATGGCTTTACGTCACGGTGAGTGTGGGTCCTCATGTGCAGGGTCAGAGAAGCAGAGCAGATAAAGCGTTTGTGGCATTCAGAACATTCAAATGGCCTCTCCCCAGTGTGGAGGCGCTTGTGTTTGGTTAGATCTCCAGACTGAGTGAAGCTTTTACCGCACTCGGTACAGGTGTATGGTTTCTCACCTGTGTGAGTGCGCTGGTGGTTCTTCAGGTGGTCGAGTCGGGCAAACTGCTTGTCACACACTGTGCAGTGGTAAGGCCTCTCACCTGTGTGTGAGCGCAGGTGTATGTTCAGCACCCCAATCCTTATGAATTTCTGCCCACAAACCCCACAATGGTAGTTTTTCTGGTTGCTGTGGATCTTCAGATGAGTCTTCAGATAACCTTTGTCAGCAAAGTCTTTACCACAGACAGTACATTTGAAAGGTCTCTCCCCGGAGTGTGTACGCAGGTGAAGCTTCAGACTCTCCCTGTATGCAAACTTCCTGTCGCATTGGGAGCAGGAGTACTTCCTCTCACCAGAGTGAACAGTCATGTGCTTCCTGAGGAGCGACTTCTGCTTGAAAGCCTTCCCACAGTCCTGACATTTGAATGGCTTGACCCCATTGTGTATTAACAAGTGATAACGGTAAGCGCTGGTATCTGAGAAGCGCTTGCCACACTCCTTGCAGACAAAAGGCTTTTCTCCAGTGTGGATGCGCATGTGAGTGTTCAGGCTCGTAGGAGTAGTGAGGATCTTGCCACAATCTAAGCATTGGAAGCCGACTTCCTTAATGACCATCTGTTTAGCGTCCTTCGGTTTATTGCCCTCTGGTTCGTGACACCGGTGAGGCCCCAGGCCCCAGCAATTCTCAAAGCTCTTCTCACAGTCTGCGCAACTGATGTGTCCATTGGTGAGAACAACAGCCATTTTGTGCAAACTCTTGCAGTGCTTCAGCAGGCTGCCCAGGTACTTGAATCTGCGGGAGCACTGTGGGCAGGTGTGGAATTTCTCCTGTACCCTGTGGGGACGGCCAGTTCTCCGGGGAGGGGCAGGTTTCTGGGGACGGGCAGAGGGGTGGGCCTGGCGGGTGTGGATGTCTAGCTGTCGTGGTGTATGGAACATGCAGCTACAGTGGGGACAGCTGTGTGTGGGGCCGTACACTCTTTTACTCTTTGAGACTTGGCTTCTCAACATGGCCAGGTACTGCTTCTGGTGTTTGGTCTTGATGTGGTTCTCCAGGAAGTAACAGTCAGTAAAGGAGATGGTGCAGTGTGGACAAGGAAAGAACTGAGGAGAACCTGAGAGTGAGGGATAGAGGGAGAAGAGATGGGTATGATAAGAGGGGAGAAAAAAATGGCAAATGTAATTTCTCATTCAATAGTCCTTGCCAATATTAATATGAATGTTCCAGTAACCATCACCCATTTAAACTGCACTGTTGGGAGTAGACTGGAGTATGTTAAACAGTATGTCCTGCCTCCATGGTTGTCTTCATCCTTCCTGACATCCGTCACCTCCTTCACCAAACACACTTTAATGTCTCTCAGAAGTGTCTTAACCACCACCTTATGGATTAGAAAGATACAGAAACTACAAGTATGCATTAACAATCTTGCCATAATACTAGGCACATTAGAAAACACTAATCCTACTTACCTCAGCCAACCTGGTTAGCACTACCACAGGATCCTTGTGGAGTGTACTAGAATCTGAATGATGATTTGAACTGGTGCTCTTTGAGAGTGCTTGGGTACAATCTGGTTCATCTCTGCCGGTGGAGTCATCACCTGACTGTGGGTCATGTTCTGTTTGTGTTATACCCAGGTTTCCATGGCGTTTAATCCCCATGGTTTTTTTGTGCAGTGGCATAGTTTTTGAACGTTGTTTGATCTTCATCTTGTTGACTAAAGTGCCTCTAATATCCTCCTTAATGACATTCTGAGTGAAAAGAGAAGCAGTTTCAGGCTGATGCTCATGAACAAAGATGAGCTAGACTAGGTCAGGAAACGCAAGGGAAACTCTTTTCTTGGCACTTCGACATTTGTGTGACTTTTTCGTAGTAGGTTAGGAGAACTTAGACAGCAGGCTAGGATAATTAAGGTAGCAGGTTAGGAGACTGGTTAAGGTTAGGAAAAATCTCTCCTTACCTGCTATGAAAATCACTGTATCGAAGTGCCATGAAAAGAGTATCCAGGACCAAAACAGCCTATACACACAGAGAAACACTGCAGACTTAGGCCGCTAGGCAATGATGATTACACACAATGGCACAGGCATTTATTTTATTAAATCACTACATAATAGGCCATTAGAGACAGGATTATATTTGAGCAAGGCATCTACATTGAACAAAAATATAAAGGCAAAAAAGTGTTGGTCCTATGTTTCATGAGCTAAAATAAAAGATCAAATTTTCCATGTGTACAAAACACTCATTTCCCAAAAAGAAATTGCACAAATGTTTGATTACATTTAGCAGACACTCTTATCCAGAGCGACTTAGTCATGAGTGCATACATTTCATTTTTTTTTCTCCGTACTGGTCCCCTGTGGGAATTGAGCACACAACACTGGTGTTGAAAGCAACCTGCTCAACCAAGAGACTACACATGGGACCATACACATGATCATTACACAGGTGCACCTTGTGCTGGGGACAATAAAAGGCCACTAAAAGGTGCAGTTTTGTCATACAACAATGCCACAGGTGTATCAAGTTGAGGGAGTGTGATATTGGTTTCAACTGTACCGGGCAGATGGCAGGCAGACAGCGTGTACGGTGTGTGGGTGAGCGGTTTGCCGATGTCAACGTGCCCCATGGTGGCGGTGGGGTTATGGCATGGGCAGACATAAGCTACAGACAATCACAACTTCATTTTATCTTTGGCAATTTGAATGCAGAGAGATACCACAACAAGATCCTGGAGCACGTTGTAGTGCCATTCATACACCACATTCACCTCATGTTTCTGCACGGCCCCATGACATAAGGATCTGTACACAATTCCTAGAAGCTGAAAATGTCCCAGTTCTTCCATATCCTGAATACTCACCAGACATGTCACCCAATGAGCCTGTTTTGGGATGATCTGGATCGTTGTATATGACAGTGTGTTCCAGTTCCAGCCAATATCCAGCAACGTCACACAGCCATTGAAGACTAGTGGGACAACATTCCACAGGCCACAATCAACAGCCTGATCAACTATACGAAGGTGGTGTGTCGCACTGGTTCTGATACACCTTTTTTGTATGTATCTGACCAGACAAATAGCTGTATTCCCAGTCAAGCAAAAATCGATGAGCCCAATTAATTTATTTCAATTGACCGATTTCCTTATAACTCAGTCAAATCTTCGAAATGGTTGCATGTTCAGTGTATTTTCTTAATACACACAGCTTTGCATAGTTAATTGTTTAATTCCAGCGTTCACTTCCAGCATTTTAATCAATTCTTCATTTCCTGAATTAACGTCTTATCACTTACACACTAAGGTTTATTTTGCCATATAATGCCGATTAAAATGTTCTGTAGTTATTGCGACCGTTTTTACTGACGATAAAAACGCCAGTAAGTCATCACTGAATAATTTAAACTCAACAAATCAAAACATTAAAGTGTTTAACCTGAATTGTTTACCTAGTGTAAACAACTCATTTAGACCTGGCGTTTATTTGAAACAGGCGTATATTTGCTGACATGTGTGCCGTTGCTCAGTTATTAAAGAGAGACAGGCAGCTATTTCAAACGGCGTTTAATTGAAGTTACGGTTAAAGCTGTCTAGAATCTAGCTAGAAGATGGAATTTTTTTGTTGAAAACGGCGAGTTAGCTACAAAAACACATCACGTGGCGTGGTTTTGGTGAAACTTGGATAAACCAAATTACGCAGCTTCCTAACTTAGCTTATTTAGCTACAATTGACAACGGTCACCCACCTAACGTTCGACTTTGTTATAACGATATCAACGATGTGAGTAAACATTTGTTTCCTACACAAAACATTCACGGGCAAAACAACTTCACTTACCTTCTTCGATTCAAACCAAACACAGTGACCGGAAGAACTCTGTTTGCACTTCCTCGGCGTGGGTGTAGATTGACCAATCAGGTAATCATGTAGAAAGATTGTCTGCTGATTGATGAGGATTTTAAAAGAGACACTCGAAGAAAAGTGTGGGTACCTACTGACCTGAAAACAATGAGCCAATATATTCTAAATCTGACCCTTAACCTAATTGTAACCAATTCTGAAATTAAATAGCCTATCGGTTTGCACTGCAGGCCAGCAGTGTCCATTATAGGGTGCGTTCGTATTGCACTTGGAGGGCGTATCTAAATTCAGAATATTGTTTTATTTTTTTGTTAAATTTAACCCTTTTTACTTGCCCTAGCAGAGCTGGTTATGCGGTTTTCATGTTATCCAGAGCGTTGGTGACTGTAACTGTGCTGCTGGCAACAACTGAATTAAGTTTTATTTTGCCGTTGTTTGCTGACACCGGCCCTATTCAACCGGTGTTGAGCGTCCGTAAATTCATCAGTTATAGAACGAATTTTCGAACGCCTTTATAAAAAAAGAAAAAAATAAGCCTATAGTCGTCTCCCACTGATGACGTACAGGATAAAATGGTCTTCAACCAAATAATTTGACGCTTATTGTTTGTAATCTATGTATGCTTGTGTTCCCTCATGTGCTTTATGTATTGATTTGTTGTTAATAAAAAATACAATTTTAAAATAAAATAAAACAAATAATTTGACGCTATTTAAATGACATGTGTCGAAATGACATGAATTGCATAAAATTAGTCCACCTCAACCGATGTCTCTCTTATTCTATGCACAAGAAACATGCACAAGAAAACCAGAGGTGTGTCATCTTTCCTGGACTTTTAATATTGTCACCTACTACTCATTACCAGGACAAAGAGTCTGCCAGGCAACCATCTTCTGTACATCACTGTCTAATGGTTGTTTTGTGTAGTGTATCCAGTAGCACCATTCAGATTGTTCCAAAATAATGGGGGGATTCATCTTGTAGTGAGTCATGAGAAACCGAAGAAAATGTCCTTAAGAGTGCAAAAAACATGTAACAAAAATGTAACACACCATCCTTGAAAATAAAACACCCTTTTCATTAATGTTATCTTTCACCAGGAAGATGGAGCTTTGCACATATCTTGTCCCTTTCCTTTGTCTCCATTATAATCTGACATCATTTCCATACAATTTTTTGTTCCACATAATGTAATTGCTTTCTTGTTCCATTTGTCACAAGACAAATCACAGAAAATAATTAAATTCTAATCAAAGCTCTCACTGGCTGATAAAATCATCCAATCGAGAGCCAAAATAAAAAAAAGGCATATAAGTTAACATACAGTTCATATCAAATAACTGAAATAAAAAAAAACGAAACAATACATAGTGTGTTATGTTATCCACTCATAAAATGGCTACAGGGACAGAAGTCTGATAACCTAGTTAAATCCTTCATTTGTAACAAAATCTATTTAAAACAGACATCAATTGTGTCAAAAGTTTTGCTTTGCTAAATATGTTCTCCATAAGCCTCACAATAGGAAATGATACACAACAGGATTGTTAAGTGTAGGCCTGCGAGTTCACAAATGCAGAAGAACTGGAGACAGACGAGTAGAGAAACAAATACAACAGCAACCGATAAAGAACCATGTAACAGGTCCTGTGAATGAACATGTATAAATATATACTTCGGGTTTTGAGTTAATAAACAGACACGTAGCTTAAAAGCCTGCCAAATATGAACTTATAATTAATTTCACTCATCATTACCATGATTACCATGATATAAAAAAAACATCTGACAAACAAGCATCACTTTCTTTATTCCTATCCTGTCAATTCGATGTTGCACATCCTGGCGGACTAAGCCTTCCATCTCTTGTTTTTAATGGTAATGTTTGATTGCTACTTTCTGGGGTATGAAGCACATGTTCCCCCCCCCCCTCTACATAGCCAGGGCGGACCCCAGGCAGGCGCGGTTAGGGGCTCCTCTGGCTCCAAATAGACAGTGAGCTTGGCGAAGGGCCTAGATGCCATCTTTGTCATTTCCTGGATATGATGCCTCTGCTCTCGGCGGAAGTCCATGAACTGCTTGATCTTCCGAAGGAGGACACAGACGGAGAGGAAGAAGCAGGAGAAGAAAACAGAGAAGACAATGAACAGGTCGATGTGAGCCTGGTCCAGGCGGAGGAAGAGCAGGCCCTGGGACTCGCCCCGTCTCTCCTCGGTGCCTACACCACGCAGGGCAATGTAGAAGCGGCTGGACTTCAGGGAGTGGACCTCATGGGGGAAGGTGATGACCACGCTGTCAGGGGGTTGACGCAAAGCACTCATTGTCCACGTTGAACTGCCGGTAGCACTGGTGCTCATTTACTGGTGTGCCATTGAAGGAGTCTTTGCACTTGGCGCACTGCGTGGAGGATTCCAGAGAGGGAGAAGAAACAAGAAATACAAGTGCAAGAGAAATGCAGTTAAATGACATCCAAGATGGTATACCGATTCCTACACAGTGCGTGTCTAGCTTGCACATAAATCTCTTTAATTACTTGTTGCTTTATTTCTTAATCTTATCCATATTTTTTAAAACTGCATTGTTGGTTTGGAGCTCGTAAGTAAGCATTTCACTATAAGGTGAACACAGTGAGAAGTGTAAGCCCCTGTATTTGGGGTTGGCAAGGGGATATGCCGAACCTTTCCGGAGTTCTGCAGGGGGAACAGCGCAGTGTGTCTGTCCCGGGACGAACACAAGAGGGCGCTAGACCACCACAAGACCACCCTTTGGACCCAGACAGCATAATTAACTTACTGTCTGTTTTAGTTCATTTTTTGTTCTTTCCATCTTGCTTTGAGTTTATTATTAATCACACCTGTTGTATTCGGAGCATGTGATTAATAATAAACTCAAAGCAAGATGGAAAGAACATATAAATGAACTAAAACAGACAGTGAGTCACTTTCCAAACAGAGTAGCAGCTGCTTGCATGTGAGTGGGTGTGTAGAGTCAGTATAAATGTATGTGCATATAATGTGTGAGTGAGCAGATGATGGAGTGAGTGTTTGTGTGTGTGTATTGGAGTGACAGTGTGTGAGTGTGTAGGGCCCTGTAAGTGTGCATAGAGAGAGTGCAAATATTGAAATGAAAGGTCAATAAATATACAAGACAAACTCAGTCTGTGTAGTTATTTTGTTAGCTAATTATCAGTCTTATTGTTTGGGGATAGAAGCTGTTGAAGAGCCTGTTGGTGTCAGACTTGATGCCTTCCTTCCACACCTACTAATATAGATGTCCTGGATGGCAGGGAGGTCGGCCCCAGTGATGTACTGGGCTGTCCCAAAACCCTCTGTAGCGCCATAAGATCGAGGTCGGTGCTATTGCCATACCAAGCAATGATGTAGCCAGTCAATATGCTCTCAATGGTACAGCTGTAGAACCTTTTCAGGATACTATGTATGTATACCAACTGAATAAGTAGCCGTGTTTGCAGGACAGGTGGAGTGGTAGTACTGACGATTGTGATGATGTAATGATGAGGAGGTTGTGTGTGTATTGATGCTGAGGTATCCAAGTGCTACTTCTTCTGCCGTTAATGATGATTGTGATGTGTGGCTTCCTACCGGCTGAGAACGTAGCCCTGCTTGCAGGTGCAGTGGTATCCCTGGGTCAGGTCATGGCAGTCCTGGGTGACGTTACAGTGGTGGTGGCCGTTGGCACACTCATCCTCCTCTGGGCAGTGGAGGAAGGACCAGCTGCTGTTTCTCTGGGGACACACTCACTCACTCACACCTGACACATGCACGCACACACACACACACAGGGGAAAGTGAGGAGAAGAGGTAACTTGAAATAGTTATTGGGAGTAGAGAATATAACCCTAAATGATGGACAATTAAGTTATATTCTATAAAGCTCTTATATTTTATAAATATATATACACTACCGGCAAAACGTTTTAGAACACATACTCATTTAAGGGTTTTTCTTTCATTTTTACTATTTTCTACATTGTAGAATAATAGTTTAGACATCAAAACTATGAAATAACACATATGGAATAATGTAGAAACCAAAGCAATCTGTGATCCAACTCAACCCAAACCATCTCTATTTGGTTGAGGTCGGGGGATTCGGGGGATCCTTCTTAGTAAAATTGCCCTTATACAGCCTGGAGTTGTGTTGGGTCATTGTCCTGTTGAAAAACAAATGATAGTCCCACCAAGCCCAAATAGCCATGCTGGTTAAATGTGCCTTGAATTCTAAATAAATCAAGACAGTCACCAGCAAAGCACCCCCACACCATAACACCTCCATGCTTTAATGTGGGAAATACAGATGCGGAGATCATCCGTTCACCCACACCACGTCTCACAAAGACAGCGGTTGGAACCAAAAATCTCCAATTTGGACTCCAGACCAAAGGACAAATTTCCACCGGTCTAACGTCCGTTGCTCGTGTTTCTTATCTCAAGCAAGTCTCTTCTTATTATTGGTGTCCTTTAGTAGTGGTTTAGTTACAGCAATTCAACCATGAAGTCCTGATTCACACAGTCGCCTCTGAACAGTTGATGTTGAGATGTGTCTGCTACTTGAACTCTGTGTAGCATTTATTTGGGCTGCAAGTTCTGAGGCTGGTAACTCTAATGAACTTATCCTCTGCAGCAGAGGTAACTCTGGGTCTTCCTTTCCTGTGGCGGTCCTCATGAGAGCCAGTTTCATCATAGCGCTTGATGGTTTTTGCGACTGCACTTGAAACTTTCAAAGTTCTTGAAATGTTCCTTATTGACTGACCTTCATGTCTTAAAGTAATGATGAGCTGTTCTTGCCATAATATGGATTTGGTCTTTTACCAAATAGGGCTTTCCTCTGTATATTCCCCATACCTTGTCACAACATAACTGATTGGCTCAAATGCATTAAGGAAAGAAATTCCACAAATTAACTTTTAAGGCACACCAGTTAATTGAAATGCATTCCAGGTGACAAGCTCATAAATCTGGTTGAGATAATGGCAAGAGTGTGCAAAGCTGTTATCAAAGCAATTTGAAGAATCTCAAATATAAAATGTGTTTAACACTTTTTTGGTTACTACACGATTCCTTGTGTTATTTCAGTTGTCTTCACTATTACTCTACAATGTAGAAAAAAGTAAAAATAAAGAAAAAGCCTTGAATAGGTGTTCTAAAACTGACACACACACAGTGGACGAGGATCTATTATTCGATCTTAATCTATATTCTAAAAGGTCTATTCAATTCTGTTCCCTTTAGCGTCGAAGGCCTCGCCGCTGGCAGCACACCAGGGCCAGGCAATGCAGAGAGCACTGGGTGAGCAGGTGTTTGCCTAAACTGCTGCCCTTCATGAATATTTTGCCACACTCCTTGCATTCGTAAGGTTTCTCTCCGGTGTGGGACATGCGCATGTGAGTGTTCAGGCTCATAGTTGTGAGGATCTTGCCACTCGGAGCAATGGAAGCCGACTTCCAGACATATCACAGGCTTAGTGTCCTTAGGTTTATTGCCCTCTGGTTCATGACACCGGTGAGGCCCCAGTCCCCAAAAATTCAGGTACAGGAATCTGCGGGCACACTGCACACTTATCCATTTTAGAGCAAGGTTGTGACGTAACAAAATGTGGGAAAAAGTTACAGGGTCCAAATACTTTCTGGAATGCCCTGTACATACACACAGAGAGAATGAATACTGCATGCTTGATTACCATGTTCAAATGTTTGGTAATGCAATAAAAATAAGCCAGTGCAAGTCAATGATGGCTTATGGACTGAAACAAATGAGGTCTCTATGTAAGTAACCTTCATTAAAAGTAATGTTTATAACAATACTAGGGGAGTGACCTTCACATTCACACCTTCAGCTCCTCTTCTTCCAAAAATACAGTACAAAGCAACAAAACTGACGATAATCTTTCAGAATTTATTATCGCCTACTGATCACCAGGTCAATCATTCATGAAACCATCTTCTGTACATACGTTCTTAATTTTTATACAGAGCAAATAAAACATTTTTTTGTGTGTGTTTATAACCTCTTAGACATAAGGTCCCTTGTTTGGGGGACCTGGGTGGTTCTGGTACCGGTTCCGACCCTGCGTGATGTAGGATGCGAAATCTAACACCACTTGAAGCTGGGATGTCCCTTCTACCATTTCAATCAGTCTTCCAACTGTCCAACTCCTGGCTGAACCCTATATCATAGCTACTGACAAAGCACATGCCTGCAATCCTTACATCATAGCGCAGCAGGAGAGTGGTTTCATTACAGTAGCACATTTAGAGATTGATTAAGGATGAAAGGAGTGTTCCTAAAAAGTTAATATAGTCAAGCTAGAGCTCTGAGATGTTTACAGCGATGGGGGTCAGACATTGTGAACAAGAGAAACATCCAGAAAATATGAATTCTCTAACACTAAACAAATATGTAATTTAAAGTTAAGGAAGATGATATCTTAGTGTCATTTTATAATTTAAGCAATATTTAGAAAGAGTAAACACTTCAAAGCCCTATTCATACAATTCTATTTGACAAAATTGTATCATTTGTACTGTGTGTACTTGAGCTAGTATCCTCAACAATCTATACCTATTTTTTACCGGAAGTGAGATTTAAAACCTTTGAGTATGCAACATTACTAGTTATCATTTATGGCCCTCATGATAACTACTTTTAGGGATTATGTAGCTTACATTGAACTGGTTAAACATCCATAAAACAAAAGAGCAATAATATTAACAACAGAGCTCCAAAAGTATTGGGACAGTGAATTATGTTTTGTTCTTTTGGCTCTGTACCTCCAGACTTTGAAATGATACAATGATTATTAGGTTAAACTGTAGACCGTCAGCTTTAATTTGTATTTTTATCCATATGAACAGTTTAGAAATGACACTTTTTGAAAAGGGGGGGGGGGGGGGGACTGAAAGAATTGGTACAAATTCCCTGTGTGGTAAAAGTAGTCAAAAGTGTAGTATTTGGTCCCATTGTCCTAGCACATATTGATTACAACAAGGTTGTTACTCTACAAACTTGTTGGATGCTACAATGATTACGGATAGTCCTGAATAATGAGTGAGAAAGCTAGAGTACAGACGCACAAGTATCATGCCCCCAAGACATGCTAACATCTTACCATTACAATAACAGGGGAGGTTAGCATTTTGAGGGGGTATGATATTTATGCTTCGAACTTTCACTCATTAATCACAATTCATTCAGTTTTATCCGTAATCATGGTAGCCACTAATATAGAAGAAAACATACACTATTCTAATTTATAATAAAAGTAACAATACATTATTTACCATGAATTTCTATTGAGCACAAAATACTCTGACACACAACCAAAACAAACAGCAAACGCATCCAGTCAAGCTTAATGTAAGCATTGCATGCTGGGAATATGGGACCAAATCATTTAACCATTCCCTTAAAAATAGGGGGGAATACGTACAAAAAAATCCTGTTCTTTCTAAGCGGTTCACCCGATATGGATGAAAATACCCTCAAATTAAAGCAGAGTCTGCACTTTAACCTCAGTCGTTGTATAACTTCAAATCCAAAGTGCTGCAGGAGAAACAAAACGTGTCACTGTCCCAATACATGGAGCTCACTGTGACCCAACTGGAGGATTGTTAAAACATTGCAGCGTTATCATAAACATGGGGCAAAATTTAGTTAGAATTTGATGTCACACATCGATCACTGACAAAAGAGATCAGACTCCCCTCCATTTAATTCATAAGAATAACAGTTTCATAAAAGGTGTTATGTTAATATACATCATTATCATTTAGGTTTATGACGTCTAAGCAGGTGTTTGGAGAGGTTGGACTTGCGAGCAAAGCTGAGAAAGCAGTGGGGGCAGGAATAACGTTTCCCCTTGTGGATTTTCATGTGGCCGTTCACATGACTCTGTTCATAAAAGCTCTTCCCACACTCTTGGCAGGAGTATGGCTTTACGTCACGGTGAGTGTGGGTCCTCATGTGCAGGGTCAGAGAAGCAGAGCAGATAAAGCGTTTGTGGCATTCAGAACATTCAAATGGCCTCTCTCCAGTGTGGAGGCGCTTGTGTTTGGTTAGATCTCCAGACTGAGTGAAGCTTTTACCGCACTCGGTACAGGTGTATGGTTTCTCACCTGTGTGAGTGCGCTGGTGGTTCTTCAGGTGGTCGAGTCGGGCAAACTGCTTGTCACACACTGTGCAGTGGTAAGGCCTCTCACCTGTGTGTGAGCGCAGGTGTACGTTCAGCACCCCAATCCTTATGAATTTCTGCCCACAAACCCCACAATGGTAGTTTTTCTGGTTGTTGTGGATCTTCAGATGCATCTTCAGATAACCTTTGTCAGCAAAGTCTTTACCACAGACAGTACATTTGAAAGGTCTCGCCCCGGAGTGTGTGCGCAGGTGAAGCTTCAGACTCTCCCTGTATGCAAACTGCCTGTCGCATTGGGAGCAGGAGTACTTCCTCTCACCAGAGTGAACAGTCATGTGCTTCCTGAGGAGGTACTTCTGCTTGAAAGCCTTCCCACAGTCCTGACATTTGAATGGAATGACCCCATTGTGTATTAACAAGTGATAATGGTAAGCGCCTGTACCTGAGAAGCGCTTGCCACACTCCTTGCAGACATAAGGCTTTTCTCCAGTGTGGATGCGCATGTGAGTGTTCAGGCTCGTAGGAGTAGTGAGGATCTTGCCACAATCTAAGCATTGGAAGCCGACTTCCTTAATGACCATCTGTTTAGCGTCCTTCGGTTTATTGCCCTCTGGTTCGTGACACCGGTGAGGCCCCAGGCCCCAGCAATTCTCAAAGCTCTTCTCACAGTCTGCGCAACTGATGTGTCCATTGGTGAGAACAGCCGCCATTTTGTGCAAACTCTTGCAGTGCTTCAGCAGGCTGCCCAGGTACTTGAATCTGCGGGAGCACTGTGGGCAGGTGTGGAATTTCTCCTGTACCCCGTGGGGACGGCCAGTTCTCCGGGGAGGGGCAGGTTTCTGGGGACGGGCAGAGGGGTGGGCCTGGCGGGTGTGGATGTCTAGCTGTCGTGGTGTATGGAACATGCAGCTACAGTGGGGACAGCTGTGTGTGGGGCCGTACACTCTTTTACTCTTTGAGACTTGGCTTCTCAACATGGCCAGGTACTGCTTCTGGTGTTTGGTCTTGATGTGGTTCTCCAGGAAGTAACAGTCAGTAAAGGAGATGGTGCAGTGTGGACAAGGAAAGAACTGAGGAGAACCTGAGAGTGAGGGATAGAGGGAGAAGAGATGGGTATGATAAGAGGGGAGAAAAAAATGGCAAATGTAATTTCTCATTCAATAGTCCTTGCCAATATTAATATGAATGTTCCAGTAACCATCACCCATTTAAACTGCACTGTTGGGAGTAGACTGGAGTATGTTAAACAGTATGTCCTGCCTCCATGGTTGTCTTCATCCTTCCTGACATCCGTCACCTCCTTCACCAAACACACTTTAATGTCTCTCAGAAGTGTCTTAACCACCACCTTATGGATAAGAAAGATACAGAAACTACAAGTATGCATTAACAATCTTGCCATAATACTAGGCACATTAGAAAACACTAATCCTACTTACCTCAGCCAACCTGGTTAGCACTACCACAGGATCCTTGTGGAGTGTACTAGAATCTGAATGATGATTTGAACTGGTGCTCTTTGAGAGTGCTTGGGTACAATCTGGTTCATCTCTGCCGGTGGAGTCATCACCTGACTGTGGGTCATGTTCTGTTTGTGTTATACCCAGGTTTCCATGGCGTTTAATCCCCATGGTTTTTTTGTGCAGTGGCATAGTTTTTGAACGTTGTTTGATCTTCATCTTGTTGACTAAAGTGCCTCTAATATCCTCCTTAATGACATTCTGAGTGAAAAGAGAAGCAGTTTCAGGCTGATGCTCATGAACAAAGATGAGCTAGACTAGGTCAGGAAACGCAAGGGAAACTCTTTTCTTGGCACTTCGACATTTGTGTGACTTTTTCGTAGTAGGTTAGGAGAACTTAGACAGCAGGCTAGGATAATTAAGGTAGCAGGTTAGGAGACTGGTTAAGGTTAGGAAAAATCTCTCCTTACCTGCTATGAAAATCACTGTATCGAAGTGCCATGAAAAGAGTATCCAGGACCAAAACAGCCTATACACACAGAGAAACACTGCAGACTTAGGCCGCTAGGCAATGATGATTACACACAATGGCACAGGCATTTATTTTATTAAATCACTACATAATAGGCCATTAGAGACAGGATTCTATTTGAGCAAGGCATCTACATTGAACAAAAATATAAAGGCAAAAAAGTGTTGGTCCTATGTTTCATGAGCTAAAATAAAAGATCAAATTTTCCATGTGTACA